>NC_079456.1:24272254-24432254 GCF_903798145.1 Danio aesculapii | reverse complement strand
TATAAATTTTAAAAACAGTCTGAATGACTGCCTCTGTAGTTCTAGTAATAGGAAAACTATCACAACTCTTTAATCTTTTTTGATTGAGATGCTAAGGGTCTAATCTGATTCAATAATTTACGTTAAGCTAAGCTAAAAATGCTCCCAAAAGACCCAGAGATTGCCTAAATAGATTAAAAAAAATTTTAAAAATCAAACTCTACGGAAGGTGTAAAATGAGCCTATTTTTTATTTATTTTTTCAAATAAAAAGTTTTTAAAAAATCAACTCCTCCTGCTTTTTGCTTGTAAATGTGTAGTTTCCTTGAGATTTTTTGCTTGTATCTCATACGTGTACTGTCACCATTTCCCATTAATCCCAGATCACACTACATCTGCATTTCAGATATTCCACATGTGAGACCAGCACTAATTCAACATGTTCAATCAACCCAGGCTCATTCTGAAAATGTCCCTCTATATACAGACCGCGAAATATGCTCCAGGGGGGTGTTTTTTTTTTTGCAGTGTTTGTTTTCACAAATCCACGAGAGGCCGCTGTGTACGCTTTTTGAGATCTCAAATTTCTCTAGCGAGTGCCTTTCGTGCCTACTGTTCCCGAGTAAACCCATCAGAGGCCACTGTTGACTGACTATTTGAATGACTGATTGACTAACTGACTGATCAACAGACCCACCCTCCTCCTTCCCTAAACCTAACCAATTTTATTGATTGTCCTGCCCACCCACTGTCCTAAACCCAACCAACAATTTTCAAAAGCAATCCAGAAAAAGAAAAGCCCTCATCTGATTTTTACCATGTTTTTAAGATTTTACCACATTCTGACGCTGTTATTTACTTGTTTATTTTATTTGTTGGATTCTGATTTTGTCTTACCTGCTTTCTGGAACTGCTCTTTGCCGGACTCAAACCTCGTCATCATGGTCAACTCCTCTCTGTGTCTCAAGTCTGCTGACATACATGGCAAGCTAACGAGACCAACTGGTTACTGTGGGAAAGCTGTCTATACAGAGTTAAGCGCGAAAGTAACGACGTCATACCACCCCGTAGCATTCATTAAAAAATGAATGTAGAAAGGGTCAATAATTAGTCGCAGACGCACTTTCTATCTGAGCACACGAAATGCGTGTGTCGTTTTATGCCAACAAAAAACTCTGTCATCCCAACACCAAGGTCCTTAAAGGGCAAAAGAAATTATCACAACACTAGGGTCCTTAAATGGTAAAGGAAATCTACAGCTAAACACTGAGCAACATAAAGCATTGTGATTACAAAGACCATACAACTTAGTCAGGAAATACTGACAACAAATGCTTACTGAAAGAACAGAATAAGATGACCTATGTAAGCTATGGTGAATTATGTATAACTGTATCACCACAAGCCATACGTACCTCTGACTACATAATTCGCGATTTCCAGAAATGTATATAGGGCTACGTTTTCAGAATGAGCCTATGTTGCGTTCAATCTGCTAAAAGCAGCAGAAGCCGAAACACTACTCTAACAAAACTAAACCTAAAACACTGAGCCAAGAAAAAGGTTTGGTTGCCATCTGTCTGTGTCTCACTTTGCAGTGTGAATTGGGCTTTTAAACCCAAATATTGAAATTGTAAAATTAAAAAATTAAATGTATTTGTAATTTTTTTATGATCCATATTAATGATGCCTCCAATTGTATTAACTAAATTGTCCATAGTGTATGAGTATGCCAGAGTAGTTGGCGGTTCATTCTGCTGTGGCAACCCCTGATATCAAGATCTAAGCCAAAGGAAAATGAACGAATGAATGAATGAATTGTTAATTTTTTCTATTATGATTTTATTCATTTAATAACTCTTCCTAGTGGCTGCAGTACCAAAAACAGAAAATGTTTTGGGATGAGAGCTGGATCATTAACTACAATAATATCCTGTTTGGTAAGTGTTTTTAGATTTACCCACTGCCTGCTTTGTACAGTGACTGAGAAGGGTCAAATGCACTGCGAGTTATGAAAACACACACATGTAGAAAAACTCTAACAAACTGAGAAATCTTCATCAGTTTGATAACACACGCAAATTCTCTCAACACATGCAAATAGAGAAACATACTGCAAATAGCGCAGGCCACTACAGAATGTGCTGGGGGACCCCAAAAATCCCACACCTCTGAGATCTGAGAAGTGCGTTATTTTGTTGTTGTTGTTGTTGTTGTTTATTTTAACAATGTGTTATTTTATCTAATTGTACGATTACTTGTTGTTTGCATATATTAAATTCCAGTAATCTGATGAAATAATATAATGACTAACAGTAAGCAGCCATGTTTGTCATCTTTTTGAGGTCCCCAACACATTTCTGTTGTAGTTTACCCCAGTATTTCCCAACGCTGTTCCTGAAGGAACACCAACATTACACATTTTCAACCTCTTCCTAATCGAACACACCTGAATCAACTCATCAGAACATTCGAAGAGACTCCAAAACCTGAAATGAATCCAAACATCCAAAATGTGTACTGCTGGTGTGCCTCCAGAACAGGGTTGGGAAACACTGTCTATGCTAGTTTGCTAGTCTATGCTATTTGCAGCACATTTTTGTATTTGCATGTGTTATGAGAATTTGCGTGTGTTATCAAATTATCAATCTTTTCTTAATTTGTTTTTCTACCTGCGTATGTTTTCTTAACTTGCAGTGCATTTGAGCTCTCTCAGCCACCCTTAAATGTTACCATCAATTGTTTCTCTAACTACATAAGCACTTTTGTTCATTTAATATGACGCAACGTTTGACATAAATTTTGCTCCATGGTATATTTTATCTTCATACACACATCATCTTTATCACAAAAAGGTCACAGAAATAAAACTGGTAACGAACAACTTGCTTATTATGTATAATTGCACTTTAACTAAAGTGAAGCTGTTTTGGGACTTGCAGGTAAAGTGTGCTACACAGGTTTTTGTAGCACCACAAGTCTTCAGACAGCAAAGAGGAACTCACGTGTGAGTCGAGTAACAGACGTGACGGTCTGCACTGCAGTGAACACCAACGTCAAACCACTCTACATTCAGGCTGGCATCTAGTGCGTGGTTGTCCTCTGAGGCATTTCTTCTAATCAATAAACTTAAGCTTACTTATTTGTTTACATTTTGTTTACTATATGTCGGTTCAGCTTGATCTTATGAGGAAACATAAATAATTAGCATTTTGTCAGTTGTGAAAGTGTACGATATTTAAAAGGCGTGGCACTAAAACCCACCTCTAAACCCTACCCTCATTAGGCGATGAGGAAATTGTACTAAATTGTATGAATGAGATTGTACAAATTCATACGGATTAGCCACTAAATAAAAAAAAGTTACAGATTGCCATGAGATAGACTTGGCTGGTTTGTGTCAGGGAAGAAGGCAAGAGGATTCAGGTGCAGGTCAAAATATATTTTTTTATTTATCTAGCTGGCTGGGCAATAACAAAAACCTCCAGCCGAGAGGGCTGGAAAACCCACAGAGGGATAATAAAATCTCCAGGCAAAAATAAGAATATAAAAACCAAGGATAGCCTGTAGAGGGCAGACGGCAGTCTAGTACGCCAATAAACAGTGTTAAAACAAAAGAAAACTAATGCACTACCAACTGTCCCAACAGGAGGCGCACGGCAGTCCAAGCAGTCAATAAAAAAAGCAATGCAAAAAGTGAAAGCAAAACTGTTCCAGAGGGAGGCGCACGGCAATCCAAACCATCAGTCAGCAAGGGGTTAATGCCGGTGCGCCGGTAGCCAGGACGAGAGAGAGCAGGTGGAGTGAATGTCGGCCGGAGAGGAAGATCGCTGGTGGGCGGTAGAGGGGAACTACAGCAGGAAGTGCGGAGGGGTGAGGAAGCCGCGGCTGACCAGCTGCAGGGACGGTTTGACTAAGGAGAAAAAAAAAGGCGGAAATCCAAGACAAACATTAAAGACTAGCACTGGAGCCTAAACAGAAACGGGACGAGACAGGACTGGACAAGATATTATAAAACAGGATCGTAAGGTAAGACACGCGAACGATAAGGTACAAGACAGTGAGAACGAGAGGACTAAATAGGAAGACTAATGAAGGTAAACTACAGGCAGGTGTGAATGAACTAATGATCTAATGAGTAAAATGACAAGTGGGTGGGGTGAGACAGCGGAGCACATGGCGAGCTGTCAAACTAACGCCATGTGCGCCGAGAAAACAAAACATATGAACGTGACGACAACATGCAGGTGACAGACCATGACAGTACCCCCACCCCTAGGAGCGCCTGGTGCCTCAGGGGAGGGGCTTACCCCGTCGCCGGTGAAAGTCCACAATCAATGTCCGATCCAGAACATGCCGAGCCGGAATCCAAATCCTCTCCTCAGGACCATAACCCTCCCAGTCCACTAGATACTGAAAACTCCGGCCCCGGCGTCTGACATCCAGCAGTCTCCTGACACTGTATGCAGGAGAACCATCCACTAGGTGAGGGGGGGGGAGGGGCAGGGGAAGAGACAGCAGGGTTAAGACTAGATCTAAACACAGGTTTAACCCTGGATACATGAAAAACAGGGTGTACCCGACCAAGAGTGGGAGGCAACTTGAGCCGAACTGCCACCGGACTCAAGACCTTGGTGATGAGGTATGGACCAATGAACCTGGGAGCCAATTTACGTGAGGCTACCCTAAGAGGCAGGTCCTTGGTGGATAACCATACCTTCTGACCACACACACATATTCAGGTGGGGGGGGGGGGGGGGTCCGATGACGGTCGGCTGCTGCTTTGGTTCATCTAGAGGTCCGAGCCAAGACCTCCTTAGCCCTCATCCAGGTGCGGCGGCACCGTCGGACAAAGGCCAAGTCCGACGGAACTGCAGCGTCAGGTTCCTGTGAGGGGAACAAAGGAGGTTGATAACCCATGGAACAGAGAAATGGGGACATACCTGTAGACGCTACCGGCAGGGAATTATGGGCGTACTCAACAAATGAGAGCTGTTGGCTCCAGGAACAAGGATTCTGGGAGGTCAGGCAGCGGAGGGTTCTTTTGAGATCCTGGTTGGCTCGCTCACATTGCCCATTGATCTGAGGGTGAAATCCTGAAGAAAGACTCGTTGAGGCTCCAATCTGTCGACAGAACTCTCTCCAAAACCGGGAAACAAACTGTGGTCCCCTATCAGAGACCACATCAACCGGAAGGCCATGAATCCGGAAGACATGGTCAACCATAGCTTGAGCTGTTTCCTTGGCTGAGGGGAGCTTGGGCAAAGGAATAAAATGGGTTGCTTTAGAAAAACGATCTACTACAGTCATGATGACAGTGTTTCCTCTTGACGGGGGGGGAAGGCCAGAAACAAAATCAAGGGCCAGGTGTGACCATGGACGAGAGGGAATGGGCAAGGGCTTGAGCAGACCAACAGGCGCTTGGTTAGAAGTCTTGTTGAAAAGCTGCTTCCTGCTTCGCTACTGTTCGGACGTCTTTGCCTACTGCTCTGCTCTCTGCTCACTTGCTTTTATATCTTAAACCCTAATTTTAACTTGAGCCTATCAGCACAGTGCTCAAACGACACAGCTTGATGATCAGCATCGATTCTACAAACTTTCTGGAATATAGCTTCACTAACAAGAGGGGAATTATCGTCTAAACAATTCTCCCGCTACCAGCTGCTCACATTCCTGAGACGGGAAAACACGGCTGTGAAAATGCCTCTGGATCGGATTAATTCAGATTCTCACTGCTGTACAAACTGCCACAAACTTCTACAAAAGATTGCAGTTCTTGAAACAAAGTTACTAGCGATCCAACCAGAACTGCAGCGTCATTGTGGACGCTCACAGCAAATAGCCGGTGAGTCCCATAAATCTATTCCTACCACTGTTTCGAGCACAGAAAAACAGAATAAAACTGTTGAAAATGAGTATTGGCATAAACAAGGTGCGAGACCAAAGGGTACTCGTGGGGTCAGATCATATGCTGCTGCATTAGCGTCCTCTACCCCAAATACAGCTCGGACTCAAATACAGCTTGAGAACAGATATGAAGTATTGAGTAATATGGGTGAAGAATCCCCAAATGCAGTCAGACAGAGATCGCATGACTCAGCAGCTAACTCTGCATGGCTCAAGGCCTCTAACAGAGGCTCAAGGCCGACTAGACAGCGGCATTCTGCTCCGATCGCACCTGAGATAAAAACACTAGTTGTAGGAGATTCAATAATCAGGAATTTTAGGAGCAAATCTACAATGACATACTGCTTCCCTCATGCAACAGTTTCTGATGTAAACAAAGAACTTAAGGAAATTCTGAAAAAGCACAAAACTGCAAAACGGATTATCATCCATGTGGGGAAGAATGATATTCGGAAGGAACAGTCAGAACTGCTCAAGAGAGATTTCTGTGAGCTCTTGGAAACAGTTGAAAGATTGAAAATTCAGCCGTTCATCAGTGGACCACTCTCTGCAAGAGGGACAATACACACAATACACTCATTTCCATACACACAAACACAAGCTTTTTGTCAGTAACGCAGTTTGTCAGTTTTTGCTGTCACTTATTCATCAATGTAGAAAAGTAATGCAAAATTATAATTTTCATAATTAAAAAAAAAAATTTGCATAAAGACCACCAGGAAAACTCCCTATCATAGATATATGTATATATGTGTGCATCTCTGGCTCTGGATGGCCACAGTCATCCACTGCAGCTTGGTCCCACATTTATTTCAAAGAAGCGCTACCCTGTACTAAAATGGCGGCTCTATTGACGCATTCCTTCCAATAGACAACAATAGCGTAGGCGACATCTAATTTAAATATCTATGGGAACTTACAAAGAGGTAACTGTTTAAAATCCACTGAATTTTGTGATGAGCTAATTTAGAGTTAACTTGATTATTAAATAAATTTAAATATATCTAAAAAATATTCATATATAAAGACAGAGTTATTAGTTAAGGAAAACTATTACAATTATTTTGTGTCACTAATAATTATATTTTCATTACTTAATTTAGCAGATGCTTTTCTCCAAAATGACTTTATGTGAAAGTGATACTAAAGGAAGAATATTATTTAAAATAACCTCAAAACAAACAAAAAATGTAAAACATTTAAATAAATGTTAACTGAAGAACTTTTTATTTCAGCTAATTGACAAGGAAATATTGCTTGCTTCCATTCATTATTACTTGATGTTTTAAAATAACTGATATGAACCTTTATTAAAACTAGACAGAAATTACAAAAACACAACAGAATGGATAAAACTTTACAAACAATTAAGATAAGATAAAAAAATGAACACAAATGTAAACTTTCTCTGAAATATGGTGCTACAGTAAATAGCGCTAATACTGTTTTTTTTTGGTTCATAATTAAACGGAATTTAAAAGTGCAACATAGCTCTATATCTTTAAAGATGTTACAATATATCACCTTAACCACCTCAAAGAAAGACGAATGAATGATCAGTGGTGCTATATAGATCTGAAGTTGTTTCCACTATAATTATATGAGCAAAAGAGAACCATTTTCTGTGTGCGTTTGTCTTAATAAAAGCGAAAGTAGCATCTCTGCAAAACCAGAATGTCCTTGCTCTTATCTTCATGCACATGCAAATGTTTTGTATATTTTACAGAAGCATCCCAGGCAGGCAATTTGTGGAAGCATAAAATAAACATTTGTCTTTCTTTCCTTTCTCAAGCTACTCCATTATCTTGCTGGAAATCGCCACTCGCTTCGACTTGCTTTCGGTAAGTACACAAGGATCAGGAAGATTTTAGAAGATTCAGACATTTTTGCATAAGACGTGATGATAAGAAGTGCAAGACATGCATATTGTGTGTTTTGTGCAGGAACAGGCAGCATCAGTGAAGCTTGATGTCACATGGCGTCCATCACTTCCCAAACTGAAGGCTGGGAAATCAGACAATGATTGTCCAGATCCCGATGATTACTGCGAGGTCTGTATTCTCGTAATTGATGCTAGTTGCTGTTTACTTAAGCATGTTTCCTTTTGTGGCTTTATTGCTTCTGTGATTGAGAACATTTACTGCGCTTGATTAAGGCAGGACACTGCGGGTGAATAGGGTAAAATTAACTAATGTAGTTCTTCAGCCACAGTTGACTGATGACATGAAGAACTGCAAACATTACAAGTTTCTAAACTGTTATTTTGAAAATAGCATTCATTTGTGTTCATTTCTATATATGTATATATACAGTAAGAATAAGTCAGAATTATTAGCCTCCTTGAATTATTAGTCCCCCTGTATATTTTTTTCCCCAATTTCTTTTTAACGGAGAGCAGATTTTTTTCAACACATTTCTATGCATAATAGTTTTAATAACTCATTTATAATAACTGATATATTTAAAACATTTAAATTCTTAACTAGGTTAATTAGGTTAACTAGGCAGGTTAGGGTAATTAGGCAAGTTATTTTATAACAATGATTTGTTCTGTAGACTATCGAAAAAAAAAATGCTTAAAGGGGCTAATAACATTGACCTAAAATGTTTTGAAAAAATTAAAAACTGCTTTTATTCTAGCAAAAATAAAACAAATAAAACTCCAGAAGAAAAAATATATATTCAGACATACTGTGAAAATTTCCTTACTCTGTTAAACATCATTTGGGAAATATTTAAAAAGGAAAAAAATCAAAGGGGGGCTAATAAGTCTGACTTGAACTTTACATATATATATATATATATATATATATATATATATATATATATATATATATATATATATATATATATATATATATATATATATATATATATAGTATCTTGTTGAATCTAATGCGTAGATTCAACAAGGTACTGGAAAATTCCAGAGATTTTGGTCCATATTTACATGACAGCATCACGCAGTTGCTGCAGATTTGTCTGCTGCACATCCATGCGAATCTCCCATTCCACCACATCCAGTAGGTGCTTTATTGGATTGAGATCTGGTGACTATGGAGGCCATTTGAGTACAGTGAACTCATTGTCATGTTCAAGAACCAGTCTGAGATGATTCACGTTTTATGACATGGTGCGTTATCCTGCTGGAATTAGCCATCACTGTGATCATAAAAGAATGTAAATCAGGGGTGTCCAAACTCGGTCCTGGAGGGCCGGTGTCCTGCAGATTTTAGCTCAAACTTGCCTCAACACACCTGCACGGATGTTTCTAGAAAGCCTAGTAAGTGCTTGATTAGCTAGCCCAGGTGTGTCTGATTGGGGTTGGAACTAAACTTTGCAGGACACCGGCCCTCCAGGACCGAGCTTGGACATGCCTGATGTAAATGGTACTAATTGGCTCAGTGTGCCAAGAAAGTATCCCCACACCATTACACCACCACCTGAACCGTTGATACAAGGCAGGATGGATTCATGCTTTCATGTTGTTGATGCCAAATTCTGACTCTACCTTCCGAATGTCGCAGCAGAAATGGAGACTCATCAGACCAGGCAACGTTTTTCCAATTTCCAATCTTCTATTATCCAATTTTGGTGAGCCTGTGCGAATTGTAGCCTTAAATTCTGACTGTAAATTCTGTTCTTAGCTGACAGGAGTGGCACACGCTGTGGTCTTCTGCTGCTGTAGCCCATTATTTGGGTTACTGTTTCCCATGGGTGTTGCTAGGCCTATGTTGCGGGGGCCCCTAAAACGTTTGCGATCAGCTCATAAACTATACACTAAATTATCGTCTCAGTCCCCTTTAAATTTGATATAAAACAGTGGAAGAATTCGACTCCTCCCCATTTTTTGTTTTTCATTTGATCAGTAAACCACAGCTGTGCAGAGCGAGAAAACAAGGTGTGTGTTTATCGATAGATTATACATATATTATAATATCTGCTTATTTGCAGTTCTTTGCTATAGATAAACTTGTACCCCAATGTCATGGAGGAGCAATTGGGTTTCCCATCTACTGTTTTATTGGTGCTCACATCATAATCACAGCTTTTTCCTCGAAAAAGTAGCTCTTATCGAACAGTTCGCTATTTTAATTTCAAAATTAACTACCAATATAAAACATGTTATGTGTTAGTGCATGTGGCATTAACTATACCATACAGTCTTGCACAGAAAGGATTAAAAACAGTGACAGAACCACTTAGTGAATGTACTCATTTTAACTGTCACTGACAGAGATGTAAACATCATGTGTTGTCTTGTATTTAAAAATATTTTATTTATTATTGTGATTCAGATCATAAAATATGTGAATTAGCCTGTAGGTTTAAAAATGTATATTTAAATTTGCTGTTTAATTAGAAAAGTGGCAGTTTTATTTATTTAATACATGGAAACAAAAATGTACTTAAATATAGAAAGTGTTTTTTACTACGGTAAATAGGTGTGTTGAGGCTGTTTTTTTTCTTTATTTTTAAACCTGAGGTGCTGAGCCCTCCTAAAATGAAAATCCTAAAATCGCCCCTGCTGTTGCCTTTCAATAAGCTCAAACCAGTCACACCATTCTCCTCTGACCTCTGGCATCACAGGGCATTTGCACTCACAGAACTGCTGCTCACTGTATATTTTCTCTTTTTTGGATGGTTGTGGATGAGAATCCCAGAAGATCAGCAGTTTCTGAAATACTTAGACCAGCCCGTCTGGCACCAACAACCATGCCATGTTCAAAGTCACTTAAATCCCCTTTCTTCCCTATTCTAATGCTCGGTTTGAACTGCAGCAGATCATCTTGACCATGACTACATGCCTAAATGCATTTAGTTGCTTCCATGTGATTGGCTGATTAGTAGTTTACGTTACCGAGCAGTTGGTGTACCTAATAAAGTGGCCAGTGAGTGTTTATACTGTATATGATATAGTAATATACGGGAAAAAAATTATTTAGTATAGCTTGGTATTTTTATAACATACAGAAATTAAACAAACATGACTAAAACAAACAAATTTCCTACATTTTTAACTGAAATTAATATAAACAGAATTAAAAATAGGGTCAAATTAACTAATAGTACATTCACAGCTGGTTAATTATATTAAGTTTATATTACAAGCTTTCCAAACTGTTACTTTTAAATAGGCAAATGAGATATTATTTATTTAAATATCTATTTTTGTGCATACATTTCTAAAACTCTGGATTTAACAATCATGTTTCTTTTGTTATATATTTGAAAGATATTTATATTTAGACATATTTTTAGAGGAGCAGTTTTAAACAGAGTTTTTGTGAATCTTTTTTTTATCCGTTCATAATTCATAAAATGTTGTATATTATCAAATTATGATCAACCAAATCCTTCTGTAAAACCTTTCAGAATGTAGATATGAAGAAATGTATATAGTTTCTGTGTGTGTAAGAGATGCTAAAGTGGAGATTTAGGAGAAAAAATAAAAATTAAGAAAATCGCCTTTAAAAATATATGTATTGTAATTGAAATGGACAAAAAAATATATATATGTATATAATATATAATATGTGTGTGTGTGTGTGTGTGTGTGTGTGTGTGTGTATATATATATATATATATATATATATATATATATATATATATATATATATATATATATATATATATATATATATATATATATATATATATGGTGTATATGGAAAACCCCAAAATTCCAAAATCTTAACAGAAACAGGTGCATGAATAAAACACTTTATTTACCTATAGTGCCTCTTCTTAAAAGATAATGTGGATCAATGAAAAGAGATCAATGTTCAAGGTCTTATTTCACACAGCTGATAAAGAGATGCTGGTCCCACAACGTCACCTTGAGGCCCGCATTTGAGCAGGTGAAGAAGATCCTTGATAAAATGAACCCACATAAGGTCAGCCCTGTGGATATGATGATGAACCTGGTATGTATCTTGTCTACACAAGTCTTTATACCAAGTTTGCTGATTTGTTTTATCAAAATACAACAATTGAATTTAAAATAAGCAAGCAACATAATTTCATTTGAACAAATATGTGCAGTCTAAATATATGAGTAACTATTTGAGTAACAATATCCCTATAACTACTATTTGTGTGTATGTATGTATGTGTATATATATATATATATATATATATATATATATATATATATATATATATATATATATATATATATATATATATATATAACTGCACATCTGTAACTATATACAGTATTATTAACTTCAGATTTAGATGTATTCTGCTCATTAAATTAAATTACAACTTTTTATACTTGCTCAATATATTTTGTAATATATGTTGTTGTAATGTTTAATTCATATATTATTACTTTTTACAATTACACATATATTATTTTAATTTATAAATGTAGTTTTATACAAATAAAATATATTTAAATGTGTCTACGTGTAATGTGTTAAATGACATAGCATGCTAAATACAGTACATAGTTTATTTTTTGTTTTCTAGATGGAAAAATACAGTAAACATCTGGAAAGCATTGTAGCTGAGAGAACTCAGGATCTTCTTTAGAAAAAGCAGAAGACTGACCGTTTACTCTACAATATGAACGTGTATATGAAATTACAGACTGATAACAGTGTTCATGACAGTGATCATGACTCATAGTTAATTGTTCAAAATCAGCACATGGGTAGAATAAACACTTGCATAAATGGTTCCATCTACTGGACATATAAAGACTTAGATACTTTGAATTTCCAACTTGAGACTTTGGTGCAGTTTATATTGCAAACAATTAATGTTTTTATTCATTAATTTTTACTCTATATTTTTACTATATATACATTAAAATTTATATATATATATATATATATATATGTATATATCACCTTTGAATTTTGTTTTCTTTTTAAAATATTTCCCAAATGATGATTAACAGAGCAAAGAAATTTTCAAAGTACGTCTGATATTTTTTTAATATTTTTTCTTCTGGAGAAAGTCTTATTTGTTTTATTTCGGCTACAATAAAAGCAGTTTTTTATTTTTTTAAAACACATTTTAAGGTAAAAATTATTAGCCCCTTTAAGCTATATTTTTTCGATAGTCTACAGAACAAATCCTTGTTATACAATAACCTAATTAAGCCTTTAAATGTCACTTTAAGCTGTGTAAAAGTGTCTTGAAAAATATCTAGTATTATAAACTGTCATCATGGCAAAGATAAAATAAATCAGTTATTGGAAATGAGTTAATAAATCTTTTGTTTAGAAATGTGTTGAGAAAAATCTTCCCTTCGTTAAAGAAATTGGGGGAAAAAATGAACAGGGGGGCTAATAATTCTGACTTCAACTGTCGTCAGAATTATTAGCCCCCCTGTTTATTCTTTTTCCCCAATTTCTGTTTAATGGAGAGATTTTTTTCAACACATTTCTAAACATAACAGTTTTATTAACTCAATTCTAATAACTGATTTATTTTATCTTTGCCATGATGACAGTAAATTATATTTTACTAGATATGTTTCAAGACACTTCTAAACGTCCTAACGTGACATTTAAAGGCTTAACTAGGTTAATTAGGTTAACAAGGCGGCAGGTTAGGGTAATTAGGCAAGTTATTGTATAACGATGGTGTGTTCTGTAGACTATCGAAAAAAATCTATAGCTTAAAGGGGCTAATGATTTTGTCCCTATGGTTTTTAAAAAATTAAAAACTGCTTTTTATTCTAGCTGAAATAATTGCCAGACAAATATGTGTGTTTGTAATATGGATTATTATGTAAAATATGTATATACAGTACATTGCGTGTGATGTGTGCTTCTCTTTACAAAAGACATCCCTGTACATTTTATAATAGAATTTATTCAAATAAATTGGGATCAATTAATTAAAAATAAATGACACAATCAAAGTGCACATATCCAACAGAATAAAGCTCATTGTGAGTGCTTAACTAAAAAAACTAAAAGATTTTTTTTTAAATTGTAATAGAAGTAGTTAAAAGAGTTTTATTCTTGATTAGTAAATAGGAAGTGCAAAGATGGCACACCACAGCTTTGAAAGTAAAAATACATATGATTATTTTTCTTAATCAGGCATTTAGCAGAAATTACAGTGCTTCTAATAAAACACTATTGCTACTACTGATAATGTTTTGGGCTTCTGTTTTTTGCTCAAGAGCAGATGAGTGAAAATATATCTGTGTCATACTTATTCTAAGCCTCCATTTCCACAGCCTCCACAGTTCTTTCCAAAAACAACAATAAAAAAATGCTTAGCTCTAAAAAGGCTTTGGTGGACACGTGCTCTTAGTCACTCCAGAATAAAAAAGTGATTTTAAAGCAGTGAAGAATTATTACTTTCTAAATTCTAAGTTACTTTAACGATGTGTTTATCTGAAAATATTGCACACCTTAGAATGTTCATAAGCCAATCAGAATCAAGCATCCAGCAGCCCCATAGTATAATCCGATATTACTGGTGGACATTCTAATGCTGGGTTCTCACCTGAACGGGAAGCACCATGTCACTGTCTCTAGTTTACTCACAGGATGTTTTTCAACTGAAATTTTTTCCACTTTTATTTTAGCTCGACACATTATGTATTATTCAATTTCACCTTTATTTGCATTTAGTTTGCATGTACATAATGTATTCAATACTTAAATTCACATTTGGTGTGAAGGTATGCAATTATTTTCAGGTAAATGCTCAGCTAAAGTAGTTCCAGGCAGGTTTTGACCACATTACAGTTCCATATCACTACGTTGAATGATTTTAGTTATTTTACAACTCCTATTCACTAAATGAATAGAAAATAATGGACCACCTCAGATGTGTAGTTAATGTCCTATAATTCAACAGCCCACCATAATGTTTTTAAATACACATAATAATGGATATAAATCATGTTGTGTTTCTGTGTGCCAGTGATATAGTGGGCTTCACGCAGCTCTCAAGCTCCAGCACACCTCACGAGGTTGTGAATTTTCTCAACAAGCTTTACACCACTTTTGACGACATAATCGACAACTATGACGTGTACAAAGTGGAAACTATAGGGGATGCTTGTGAGTTCCTGCTTCCTCTGTGTGCTACAATTTAGCATCAGATTGCACAAAAATCAATAAAAGCCCTCTCCGTCCTCAGATATGGTGGTCTCAGGAGTGCCAAAAAAGAATGGCATCAATCACGCCGGGGAAATCGCTAGCATGTCGCTGGACTTGATCACCCTCTGTCAAGCATTTAAAATCCCACACAAGCCCACCATGCAGCTGACGATACGTGCCGGCATTCACTCAGGTCAGCAGAACTCCCATGAACCATTTGTAAATGAGCTTAGCATCAAGCTGGATATAATGATTCCATTTATAACTACCCTTGCTAGTTGTGTCTTAAAGTCACAGTTCACCCATAAATGAAAATATGCTGTTCATTACCTCACTCTTAAAGCATCCATGTATTGTAGCTGACTTTTTACTTCAGTACAATATTAAAGGGTGTAGTTTACAAAAATGGAAATATTCTCACCATTTACTCACCCTCAAGTTGTTCCAAACAATCCCATAGATTTCCATGGTGGGAAAAAGAAATCCTCTGGAAGTCAGAGGCTACCATTTTAACAACCTTCATAATATCCTTCTTTTGTTCAACAAAATAAACAAAGAAACTCAAAGAGGTTTAGAAAAAGAGGTTGTGTGATTGAAAAAAGAATTATCTTTTTAAGAAGAGGAAAGGTAAACGAACACCACTGGCTCTTGATGATAACTTGTTATCTAATGAAGTCTAATGATTGATCTTTAATTTTTACAACATATTAACATCTAATACAGTCTTGGCAAATGGTCCTGAGAGAGTTCATGACAGTTTATGTAATGTGTATTTATGTAGCGCATTGATCATGTACAGTGGTGTAAAGTAACTAATTACAAATACTCAAATGACTGTAATTGAGTAGTTTTTCTCAGGAATTGTAATTTACTGAGCAGTTTTAAAAATGTATACTTTTACTTTAACATTTTTAGTGCTGTATCGGTACTTTTACTCCACTACTTTCCTTCAACCTGCACTCACTACTTTATTTTTTCTTGTCTATGGGGATTAAAAAAATTAGTTCTGTGAGTCCAATCAAATCACACATAGAAGGTAAATCGCATCATAATTAATTACCTCAGGACATGGGTGATTTATAATTGGAGAAAACTGTTTGGAAGTATTTAAAGTGTCCAAGAAGATGTCCAAAGTCTTTACACGCATTGATCCAGAAACTGTTTACATAGATGCATGTCACTGATGACAAGATGACGGATGTTTACTGTATGATGACTGAAATGGCCTTAAACACCCAGCAGGCACAAGACGTCAACTTGACGTCAGATTGACGTTGTACCCAAACGTCATGGGGAAAATCGAGTTGACGTCAGAACTCAACGTCAGGCCAAAGTCAATGTCCAACCTAAAATCAACCAAATATCAACGTCTAATGATGTAACAGCTTGATGTTGTGTGGATGTTACCACTATTGACATTTATCAGACGTTGGATTTTGGTTGCCATACCTGATGAATAAATGTCAGTGTTTGACGTCAATACGATGTTGGTTTTAGATGTTGGGTCGACGTTGGATTTTGGTTACTTTCTAACAACTTAAAATCGACCAAATATCAACATCATTTGATGTCATTATTACACCCCTACTCTTTAGGAGAAGTGCCATGGGGATTTTAATGACCACAAACTCTGAAAGACAGCATTATAGCATGCAAGCTTTTGTTTAGCTTCATAAGAGCTCATTATGTTATCAGGAGACACTTGTTTTTGTTTTTTTGAATGTATTTTTTTTTTTTTGTGTGAATCAATGACAGTTGCTGTTGATATTAATTATAGAAAATGCATCGTTTCCAACCAATTTTTTTTTTAGCTTGAACACCATTAAAATGATCAGAAAAATAAATGAAAAGTAAAAAAGAAGAATCCACAAATGGTTAAAGAATAATAGAACTCATCCTTCATAGATATAGATCACCCAAAACTTACAATTTTGCCATCATTTACTTACCCCTTTACTTGTCACAAACCTGTATGAGTTTGTTTTTGTTTTAAACACAAAAACTGATAATTTGACATATCTTGGAAACCAGTAACAGTTGACTTTCATAACAATGGTTATTGGTTTCTAACTTTCATCAGACTATCTGATCATCAGTCATCGTACCACCCTCTATCTTCTGTTTTCAACAGAAAAAACTCATAGTTTTGGAACCATTTGATGATGATTAAATTGTGAGTAAACTTTCATGTTTTTGGCTGAAATTTACCTTTAAACCAAAGGTATCAAAGCTAGTTCCTGAAGGGCCGCAGCTCTGCACAGTTTAGTCACAACCCTGCTTCAAAACACTTACCTGTAGGTTTCAAACAAGCCTGAAGGACTCAGTTAGATTGATCAGGTGTGTTTAATTTGGGTTGAAACTAAACTGTGAAGAATTGCAGCCCTCCAGGAACTGGCTTTGACACCTGTGCTTTAAACCAACAAACATGTAAAGCATCAGACCTCCGAAGCACTCCTCACTTTGTAAATTTTTCCTCTCAGTTAATACGTACAAAATTCAGTAAATGCTCCAAAAGTTATCGTTTATGTTATAAACAGTCCTTTACAGCACTGTATGTTTTTTAGGGCCTGTTGTGGCTGGAGTGGTTGGCACCAAAATGCCTCGATATTGCTTGTTTGGTGACACTGTAAACACAGCATCCCGTATGGAGTCGACCAGTGAAGGTATTCGGGCAAACAAAGCTGTTTACTCAGCGTCAATTAGTAACAGATCCTGTCTGGTGCTTCCGGGCAAACGGAATCCAGCAAATATTTGTCTTTGAGCACTGTTTTTTTGCCTATAATGGGGTAAAACTGAACGCTGGTTACAGTTAGTATACAAATATTTCCTTTTTCAAGACCTGTGTAATTCAAAGTATGCTAAAGCTATCAATCTACTGTTTAATTATTACCAAAAGTAATGAGAGTTTCATGGATCCCTATAATATTCCAAAACGTTTTGGGCCTTCCTATTCCTATCCCAAATGACTTTATTTTATCATGGTTTTATGGTGTTTACAGCTTTAAAGATCCAGTGTAGTGGCTCTACAGCAGATCTTCTGCAGACTCTTGGTGGATATGTGCTGATGTGTCGTGGGTCCCTCAATGTGATAAAACGGTCAGATCATTCTTTATACAGCACATGTCTGTTAATGCAAATAAGCCACCCACAGAGCTATTATTTCACCTGTCGTAAATCTAATGTTACAAAATAGTTTGTTCCTTCATCATGGTTCCCATGGAGAACTCACTAGTTTAAACTCAAAGCAGTGAAAGAGATGTGAAAAAAAATAGATTTTTGCTTTACCTTGCTAAACTTTTGCGATGAAAGTGAGAGGAAAAGGTATACTTCAGTGCTTTTTGCAAACAAAAACACAAAGTCTTCCAGAGGGACACTGCACTTTTGTAAGAGAATGAAAACATTTTGCAAGTGGATACAAAGTGCAATACTTTTGTGAGGGAACAAACCAAAGTTTCATGGTGTAACAATAATCTGAGAAAGAACAGCAAGTTTCTCAGGAAAACACTATATTTTTGTGAGGGAATGCAGGTGTAAAGAAGAAACATAATACCTTTGTGAGCATATCAAATCAATGAAATTGGAGTTGATGAGTTGACAATTTTGTATAAATGTATAATTTTTCATGCAAGTTGTACTGTTTTTAGGAAATAGTTCACTTAAGGGCCTGCATAACCAAGTCATGCAATGACCGTTATACAGTACATTTTAAATGAATTTTATTGTTAGCAATTATTTTTATTATATTAAAGACACAGTATGTCATTTTTGTCACAAGGGGGCACATTTATTCATTTTCTTTTCGGCTTAGTCCCTTTATTAATCTGGGGTCGCCACAGCGGAATGAACCGCCAACTTATCCAGCACATGTTTCACGCAGCGGATGCCCTTTCAGCCGCAACCCATCTCTGGGAAACATCCATACATTCTCATTCACACTCACACACTATGGACAAGTTAGCCTACCCAATTTACCTGTACCACATGTCTTTGGACTGTGGGGGAAACCGGAGCACCCGGAGGAAACCCACGCGAACGCTGGGAGAACATGCAAACTCCACACAGAAACGCCAGCTGACCCAGCTGAGGATCAAACCAGCGACCTTCTAGCTGTAAGTCGACAGCACTACCTACTGCGTCACTGCATCGACACAAGGGGGCACATATTCACAACAAACAAGGGAGTAATTTGAAGACACCATGACTGAGTGTGGAATCATGGGTGTTGTGGTCTTCATTACATCCTACGGGATTTGTGCAGAAAGCAGCAGAGCTTTTTTATGCCATAGTCCACCTCTTCTGCTCGTGTTCACATGGTGAAGTAGTGCTGTTTTATCATACTAAATACATTTTAGGGTTCCGATATAATGCTGCTCTGTGCTGTCTAATAAAATACACAATATATTAAAGCATCTTGGTGTTTCCCTATTACATACTGACCTTATTTTAAAATGCGAAAGTGTGCTCCTTTTTGCAATTGTTTTAGAACTTGCAATTAAGATTCCTATGAGATAAATGACTAGGAATAATAAACACAAAAAACAGTAAAACTACTTGCTCTACAAACAAGAGTTTGCATGACTATACAGACAAAGAAGAATAATATAATAAGAAAACATCAGTTTGCAACATCAAGCAGCATAACAAAATGATTTAATGTCTAAAAATGAATGGAACTCACACAGCAAAATTTCTCTGGCCCAGCTCTGACCCACACAATCAAGTTTTGCTTGTCCTCCATGGCGCAGTGAATTACGGTACATAACTGGACCAAGTCTGGCTTCCAGACGAGGGCCAAACATGGATCATATCTGGGTCAAGTCTCAGCCAAGTTAATAACTCATAACTGGGCCAGATAGGTTGGTGTGTTACAACTGCAATGAAATTGATAAACCCATGAAGCATTGTGCTTTAAGCACACTGTGTGTGTGCTTTTTCTCAAAGCGACCTGATTGGTAGAAATTTTTTTTCTTTACTCAAAAATAATTTTATTGTATTTTAAATGTGGGTCAAGACAGGTCAAACATATAAATGGCCCACGTATCAATTATGAACATCTGGGCCAAATAATACATTTTACATTTGGCCCAAATCTTGCGTGCCCCCGTAAAGACAGTGCCGTCTCTGCCAAACCCGGGCCATGTTTGGCCCACATGCTGTATACCAGTGTCAGAGGAATGCCTTCTGTGTCAGCCTTATGCCAAATCTGGGCCAGAATTCTTTGCTACCGGCGAAGTAAATGAGATCGGAAGTCTCAAGCCAAAAAGATTCAAATGGCTACCCCCGCTTGTGCGTGAAGAATAAGGTGAATAAAAACCAGACCGGAAATTGAGGGTGAATGACATTATTACCATGGCCACAGAGAACATGATCTGTGTCACTAAATGGCTTATTTTTCTGGATTTGAGTATTAGTTCAAATTTTGGTGAAAATGTAAGTGCATAAGTCAGCAAAATATATACCACTGTTCTAGTGATTGTTGGATATTTTAATGAAAAAATCTTGCATATTGTGCCTTTAAGTCATGTAATTTGCAATAGCTTATGTAATTTTATTCATAAGCTGATCCAGTATATTACATACCCTTCTACCAAATCGATCCACTATGGATCTTTTTCTTCCTGAAATGATTGTATAATCCCTAGAGAATGAAGTCAAGAGCTCAGCTCAGCTGTGCATGTCTCAATTAGGACTCGGCCTCAGCTGGCTTTTGCGTTTTCACTTAAGTGATGTCTGTTCATTATGCACAAGCAAATACACACCTCTGCTCTGTCACACTCTTTTCTCTGTCCCCTCTTTCTTTCTTTTGTACAATGCTGTCTTTCAGAGCATTGTGTTGAAGATAAGCTGGAGAAGATTTACTGATTGACGCTCTTTGTTAAACAGGGGAAAGGTGAAATGACTACTTGGTGGCTGGAGTCAAAAAGAGGACAGACAGACCCCTTGATTCAGGAAGACAAATCGTGGGATTTTCCTATTCCTGTTAGCAGTTAAATTATGACAGAAATTAAACAAATGATAGCTAACTGTAATGAAGAGTCAGTCTGCTAAGTATTCAATTTAATTGCTGCTATACTTATATGTTTGCTGCTCATTGCTGTGTATCAGAAAAAGACAATAATAAAACGTTGAAAATGTAAAAAATGGTCTTTGTGACATGAAGATAAAGTGTATTTATAGTATTTCAGCCTGTATAAACGTATTTCAGTCTTTTATCTTTATTCTTCAGTCAATAATCTATTATTTGAAAGATGCTGCAATAAAATGTGCTTGACTGAAATATTTTGCTTGTCATTTTTCTAAATATTTAGTCCAGTATATCACTGATAGACAGTCGACATTGGTAGTTTGATGTTATAAGAACTAGCCTGTTTTGGTTTTTACTTAGCACCTGCATTGACTGCGACGAGTCTTATTGGTTGATTTTCCGCGGGGGTGCGTGAGCTACAGCCAATGACACGCCCTCGTCTTCGTTTCCAAGCAACGCATTTGCTTGAGACTGTTTTTTCGTTCAAGGTTGAGGGCTGAGAGGAAAGCGCCTGCATCAATGTAACATCGTGCCAAGATAAGAGGCTTTATTACGCAATCTTCCCGGTTAAATGTTTTAATTTGCGCCGAATGTCGGGAAATGAAGCTGGCAAACCTCACGTACGAGTTCTCTTGAATGCCAAAAGATACGCAGTAAGTGAATCTCAGGCGCTTTACAAGTTTATGTCTTCATTTGTTAAGCACGACAGATATTTCTCGTTCCAAAATATGTAAACATCGCTGGTACGTCGCTTATCATTATGTATATTTGTATAAAATCAGCGTCACAGAGCAGACATCTATCTGTTAACCTTAACCTACTTTACATCTTATCTAGGTTTTTAATAACCAGTAATAGAGCTTCCTCTTCATCTCTTTTTTTTTTTTTGCAATATACCATGATTTTAGAATATAATTTTTATTTATAATTAATTCACAGATAATTTATAAGTTGTACAAATTTATAACTATAATCTATAATATCTATATCTATATTTATATCTATAATTTGCATGAAGTCCAATTTCCTTTATTATATTATTTTTACAGTCATGGGAAAACAGAATATTTCAGAAAATTGTTTCTTTTGGGGGTTCTATGTATAGACAAGTAATATTTTACCTTCCAAAATAATGGAAATTTCCATAATGATTTAAAGCCAATAAATATATATGTTATAAATTGTATCATATTAGGTGCAGTCTTTTAAAAATAATTGTGTTGAAGCTTATATAATGGAAGGTGTGTTTTACTTTCCAAAACATGTCTTTTAAATCAGCTTCAGTAAGTGTATTTTTTAAGAAATAGGTGATAGAAGAAACAGTATTGAAGCCGTTGCTCCAGATAACCAAAATCTCATGGGGAAAGGAAAGATTATGTGACTGAAAATACTGTGGAAAGTTATTTTAAGGACAAGTTCTCCTCCTAACCTCATTTAGAGCAGGATTCACTTTCACTCATAACCATATATATATATATATATATATATATATATATATATATATAAAGACATCTTTACATTTATTAACAATATTGCTTGTATTATTTTATATGGAGCACACATATATGTGTTTGGCTTTATTTTCCAGGACGTTTAGGCATTGTTGACTAGAATGTCTCCTTCCAGACTCTACACAGCATCTGTGGTGCCTCCTCTACCACTAAGTTCTTTTAATGTTTCAAGCAACTTCTGCACAGAAGAGAATATCTCGGAGTGCATTCAGTACATCAATCAGGTAGGTGCTCTTATATGTGTATGAAGCTTGTTTTGTTGATAGCAATGTAACGATTCACGCATTTCACAAAGCAATATGATTTTTTAATGATATTTTATGATATTGTTTATGATATTTTATGATTGTTTTATGTTTTATAAATTATGAATTATCAGTTTTAATATTTCTCTGATTAAATGCTTTTTTTTGTTTGTTTTTCAAAATGGCAACGTGTCTGGTTAATGTTTCTGAGACAAAATGCTGCACACTTTTTTCCAAAATTGAAATAAATATCAAATAATACATTCATTCATTCATTAATTTTCCTTTGGCTTAATCCTTTTATTTATCAGGGGTTACCATAGCGGAATGAATGCCGAATTATCCAGCTTATGTTTTACGCAGCGAATGCCCTTTTAGCCGCGACCCAGTACTGGGAAACACCCATACACACTTACATTCACACTGATACACTACAGCCAATTTAGCTTATTCAATTTACTTATAGCGCATGCCTATAGGGAAACTGGATCACCCGGAGGAAACCCCCGCGGACACAGGTAGAACATGCAAACTCCACACAGAAACGCCAACTGGCCCAGCCTGGACTTGAACCAGCGAACGTGTTAACCACTGAGCCATCGTGCCACCCTCAAATAATACAACCAAATTAAAATAAAATGCAAAATCAACCTACTTGAACCTTGCAAAAGTTCAGGTCGTATAGCATTAGCAAGTGTAAACACACAAATCGGATATCAGAAGGACCAGACAGAATCTGCAGACATTTTTTAATATTTCTGCGCAGAATTTTGTAAAAAATCCAAATGACTTTGGAAGTATCATAACTAAAACTTAATATATGAAATAAAAAAATAATACTTTTTAAACTTTTATTTCATGTTTACAATGCAAATCATATTAGATCCACTTAATTGCTAAACTTTAATATAATATCAAGTCTTTAATATAATATATCTACAAAAAACAGAAAATATTACTTTACAAACTGTATTGTAAATAAATCACATGAACATTTTCATAGTTGTCAATAATATTACTGAAATTAAATTAAAAACTGAATAAACACACATTTACACAAGAAAATGAATAGTCTCAATGATGGGCTAAAAATCTGCTGAAATATGCAGATTTCTGCACTCACAGATTCTGTGTGGGCCTAAATCTTATAAGAATTAAATCAGAATTGGGCATCAAGACTTGCAGAGTAAATGAGGGCTGTGGTATTAAATCTGATCAGATCTTTTGCTATGCAAGCGCATTATGTCAGAATTCATCTGACTTTTCATCGACATTCACCATCATTTTGCGCTGGCGTATTCTACAAACATCCTCTTCCTCTTCTTCTTGCCTGGATCATAATTTTAGCATTTGTCAGTTCCAAAAGTCTCGCATTGTAAACCCTGCAAGATTTTAAATGAACATGAATGCCATGACAATATTTTCCACTTTACGTTCACAGGAGTTGTCGTCTCTGTGCTTCCCGCCAATTTTCCATAACTCAGATGACATCCATGATCTGGATGCTGTGGTTGCTTTAAACAACATTTATGACTTGCTTCAGCTACACCGTCGTGCTGTGGGAATGATGGAGGAGCTGGAGGTGGAGCAGCTTAAGTCCAGCAGTGACCTCCATTACCAGCACCTCACCAACTCCAGACTAAAGGTTTGGCTTTTTCCATATATAAATACATAGGGTTTCCAAATAACAAAATAAAAACTGCTAATATTCTTACTGTTTTGTAGGACCAGCTTGAACTTTCTAAGAAGGAAAACATGCGCTTGCATGAAAGAGAGCGTCAGCTAGAAACAAACTTAAAGACTTTGCAAAACAGCCTGAAAGATGCAAAAGAGGAGGTATGTACAAGGATTTTCTTTGTTTTGTTTCAGCAGTGAACTTAATTCTTAGTTTTTTTTTGTCATATCCAAGGTGACTTTTAATTTAATAGGTACAAAGGCTGCAGGGTATCATTGCGAGTCGTGCCACACAATATAATCATGATATTAAGAGGAGAGAAAGGGAGCACAACAAAGTAAAAGAACGCCTCAGTCAAGTGCTTATTGCCAAAAAGGATAACAAACAAGGTACTGTGTATTACTTAAATATATCATATAACATAATAAATATACTGTCTATGATACTGATAAGATCCTTATCACACCCTGCCCTCATACAAATGTTTACGGTTTGTGATTTTTAATGCTTTTGACAGAAATGTTTAGGGTGTGTTTGCATGAAAATTATCCATGAAGACCCCCAAAAAATGTTTTTTGTGTTTTTGCAAGTTTCATCTACAGATGGCAGTGTTGTCAAGCTGAATTTCAGTAGTCATTACTCCAGTTATGTCACACGGTTCAGAAATCATTCTTATATCCTGATTTGATTAGTGATTTGATATATATTTTTTTGTTAAACTCATGCATTTTCATAAAAAACAGTGGCTTTTGTAGCATTTTCTGTAACAATGTATGAGTGTTTTATTGTCACCATTTCAGATTAATGCATTTTTTTCTGAATAAAAGTAATGATATTTAAAAACAATACTTTGTTTTATTCATCCAAGTTGTTTGTTAATGTTTGTGTTTAAGCTGACTAAGTACTCTGGTAAGTTCATACATGATTTATGATTTAAAAGGTTCAGAATTTAACTTGATAATTATCTTAGATTCTATATATATGAAAGATGCAAATGGTCCATAAAAATTTGGACATCGACATAACTCTAACATTTTTGTTTTTTGTTAACGTCAATTGTTTCCATAGTCTACTTTTTGGTGCATTCATTCTTTTTAATAATGTTCCAAACAGTTGTTTTGGCCATGTGTAATGTTTTTGCTTTCTCTCTGATGGGTTTGTTTTCTTTTTTTCAGCCTAATGATGGCTTGCTTGCTCTTTGGATCTCATTTTGAGAGTCGACAGTAACAGATTCCAAATGCAAAAAGCACACTTGAAATTAACTCTGGCCTTTTTTTGTGCTCATTGTAATTGGGATAATGTGGTAATAACACACAGCTGACCATGGAACAGCTTAGAATTCAATTGTCCAATTACTTTTGGACCCTTAACAAGTGGGAGGCACAAATGCAAACTGTTGTAATTTTGTAATTTCAACAGTTGAATAAAACAGTTGTAATTCCTACAGCGTTCACCTGATTTGTATGTAAATATCCTCAAATTAAAGCTGACAGTCGTTTGCAGTTAAAGCACCTCTTGTTCAATTCATTTCAAATCCATTGTGCTGGTGGATACAGCTAAAATTGATAGAATTGTGTCGATGTCCAAATATTTATGGACCAAACTATATATGTACACACACACCATTTTTAAAGAAGTTCCTTTTGTCTGATTTTGAAGACTATGAAATGCTTTACATTGAACTCTATTTCAGGAATGGAAATTTTGAATTATGTTGGAAGGTCGGATGGGAGAAGATGTCTTTGGAAAACTGGAAAAACTGAATCCAGGTAGAAGAGATTCAGTATACATCATGACTGTTGCAAATTAATGTTTTATATAGTTTTCCTTCGTATAGACTTGATTTATGTTTTTTCTTCTCAGACATGAGGGAGAAATGTACAGAACTCTTCTCAATGAGTTTGATAATCGTCAGAGAGAACTAATGCAGGAAAACATAGAACTAAAGAAAGTGCTTCAACAAATGAAACGAGAGATGGTTGGACTTTTAAATTCTAAGAAGACATGCCAAAAAGAAGAGAAACAAAGCAATAATATGGATCAGGTTAGGCTGTAATGTCATTTTACACAAAACACTTTACCTTGTTTTATGAAGCAGCTTGCTTTGCTGGATATTTTAAGATGCAGTATTACAAATGTTTATACTTTTTTTTCTTTGTGATTCAGATGACTTTACAGACAAATTCAGATGACGAGGATCCTTCAAAGGGACCTCCTGAGATGTCATGTGATCATGCTCGGGAGAAACTCACCAACAGCATTCGTCAGCAGTGGAGGAAACTCAAGCATCATGTTGAAAGACTAGACAGCCAAGGTATAGGATGTCAATCACTTACGTTTAAGACAAAGTATACTTTGGTTTGATACAAGAGTAGAAAAGCATTGATGCTGCCATCTTTTGAATTGGGAGTCCAAGGGGTCATTCACACTGAAAGCATCTATGCATCTAAAAATATGAGATGCAGCCCTCAAGAATGTTTTTAAGTTGTTATTAGCTCATTAATTTAGCTTTCCTAATTGTATAATTATAGGATATGAAAGGCTAAATCAAAAACTCTTTCTCAAGAAAGAACCTTGCTAACTGTCAATAAAGATCACATTTGACAAAATGTAAGTCTATTTGCAATTGCATACAAGGCTTTTAATAATTCATTTATTTTCCTTTGGCTTAGTCTTTATTTCAGAGGTCGCCACAGCGGAATGAACCACCAACTATTTTGGTTTACGCAGCAGATGCCCCTCCAGCCACAACCCAGTACTGGGAAACACCCTGTTACAATCTTAAAAATGATTAGACAAGGGGGAGGAAAGTAACATTATTTTGGATGAAACACATAGGCAAACACACAATATCAATGAGTAAGGGACAAAATACCACAACTAACTAAATGCAATAGACTGAGTTTTATAATAAATAATAAATGCAAGTGATAATAAATGCAACAATATGTATATATAAAGAACAATAAATATTTACAAAAAATCACAGACAACAAGCAGGACATAAAATGTTTAAACAGGTAGATGGGAGTGTTGGAGAGATGAAAGGCGGGCGGCGTCCAAACACTAGAAATAAATTGAACAAAACAAGCTAGTCTATTGGCCCAACCGCTACCCTAACTATCCAATAATAAAAATGTATCAATATAGAAAAGAAAATCTTTGCATCTCTATCGCACTTCCTTACCCACTGTAGAAAAACAAAAGTACAGCGGGTGTAGCTCGCCCCCAACCTAGTGTGTCTAACAATAGTAATATTGATTCACAAACACACAACACAACACAGAAATTCAAAGTATCCCGGGGCTTGCGAGTAGCGTCCTTTCACCACTTTTATGCCACGGTGGCAGTGGCTGGATTGAAGACAATGTGATGACATCAAAGAGGGACACGGCAAACAGCTGGGCAGCGTGAGCCAATGGGAACCAACTGTAGGAATAGAAGCGGGAGAAAAGAGCGAGAGAGAGAGAGAGAGAGAGAGAAAGACTGGTGAAAGAAAAAAGAAATCATGATCACACAACACAGGAACGTGTCACACCCATACACACTCATTCACACATACACTACGACCAATTTAGTTATTCAGTTCACCTTACGGCATGTGGAGCACCCAGGGGAAACCAATGCAAACACGGGGAGAACATGTAAACTCCACACAGAAATGTCAACTGGCTCACCCGAGACTCAAACCAGTGACCTTCTTGCTGTGAGGCAACAGTGCTAACCACTGAGCCACTGTGCCGCCACAAGGCTTTTATAATAACAATAAACAAAACAATAGTAAACCTTTTTGTAAAATGACAGTGAAAGTAAACTCATAATGACTTAAACAGGATGTTTTCAAGATGATTTATTTCACCATTTAGTTGTACTGTTTATATCAACATATATTCATAGTTTTTCATGTTTATTTTGAATATAACGCACTCACATTAGTGGGTTACATTCTACTTTTAGTCATTTTGGGCTAATGCGTTTGGTAAACTGGACACACTCACAATAGAGGGACCAAAAGTTCATTTCATTCATATAGTTCATATCTTCATTTATATTCTGAAGATAAGTGTGGTTTATTTATAAACTAATTTCGAGAGGATGACGTGCTTATGATTGAACATGACTGGTACCGCATCGGCTCCGTATATTGCACTAATCAGATGAATGCTGACACACTATAAATAACCAGTGTTTTTCACTCCAGTCATCTTCGTCTTGAAGAATCCCCCCTTCCATCCCTATTCCTCCCCTTGTCCTGATAGGGCGGCACCCAGTGGTTAGCACTGTTGCCTCACAGCAAGAACTTAGCTGGTTCAGCCCCTCACCAGGCCGGTCGGCGTTTCTGTGCGGAGTTTGCATGTTCTCCATGTACATGCGTGGTTTTTCCCCGGGTTTACTGGTTTCCTCCCACCGTCCAAAGACATACACCATAAGTAAATTGACTACTCCAAAGAAGCATCTTAAGACAAACTCTTAGCCAGCTATACCTCAGCACATTCACAAGAAGGGGAGTTCTTGAGACCTACCTGAGCTCAAACTCCCCTCTCGCCCCTTCAAACGGGAGGGAGCCCCGGGCTTGAGAATATTCTGAGCTCAGGGCTCTCTACGGGGAGAGCATTCCCAAAACGCTTTATTATCAATCATCAGCTAAGTGTGAACTCTTGAAACAGCAGTCCTATGGGCATGAAACAACCTCAGGTGGAGCAAATGAAAATGAGTTTTCATTCTTGCATGAATTGGTGTTTTAACTTGATCACTTTTTTCTGATTTATTCCATGTGCTTCTTTAGCATTCGGTTGATATTACATTATACATTTGATTAAGGCTTTATGTGTTTTGTGTTGCAGCATCCTTGGTGCAAGCTGAAGAAAGCGAAGAGGTGATCCCCAAACAACTTCACGAGGAGGAGACAGAGAGGCTCAAAGTAGAAATACAACAGTGCAAAGAGTTCATTCAGACTCAACAGCAACTTCTGCAAGTAAGTAGAGGCATGATTTCACCCGCAGGTCCACTCAGAGCAGGAGAATGAGAAGATTATTTTTACAGCAACAGCTGAACACCCCCTGTGATGAGGAGACAGCAGCAGTCCTGAATGATTCCTACATGCTGGAAGAGAAGGAACGCTTGAAAGAAGAGTGGAAAGTGTTTGGAGAACAGAGGAAAAACTTTGAAATGGAAAGGAGAAATTTCACAGAGGCCGCCATCAGATTGAGCCATGAGGTTCTGCCTTACAATTGTTCTTTTCGTAGATGTTTCTTGATCTTGGTTTTTAACCATGCTTTTCTCTTCTTTCAGAGGAAATCTTTTGAGGACGATCGCGCATTGTGGCTCAAACGTCAGTTTCTGAACACAACATTTGCAGACCAGATGAAACCACAAAGTCGCATGACTGATGAATTTTCAAAGCGTAAGTGATCATTTCATTCTTCTTGAATTTCCTGATAAAATAAAATTCAGTTTTGTTTTTGGATTTTCAGACTCTGGTCATGAGGAGAAACTTATCTCAATTTCTGGACAAGTCAGCAAATCTCATCTTTAGTCTGTCCACTCATGGAACCGCTTGCAGATGAACTTATATTCTTCCGACTGGAGCCAATATGATTGAGTGTGAATGAAGTCCGCCAGTAAGAATGTCCAACACACGCACATGTATGTTAAGCAAAATAGTGTCAATTTGTGATAAGTCTGGCTGCTGAATCTTAGCCCTTCAAATTTTTGTATGTTTTGTAAACCATTCTGGCATTTTTAAACATTTTGCATTATTTTCATTTAGAAATTACATTAGAGATATTTATTCATATGTTTGTTTTTGCACAAAGAATTGAACTATTGTATTGTTATAGCTTGTTATGGTTAACTTCTAGCTATTTAGATATTATGCATCACTTTCAGAAGTTACACTTTTTTATTTATTAATGTAATTTTTGTTAGTGAAAGAAATGCCTAGTCCCTTCAATCTGAACTGTAAGAAATAATGCATTTTATTTATTGTGCATTTGGATCTTTTAGACTTTTCCTAATCAGTGTTACCACCATTATTGTTTGTATTAAGTTTAAACAAAGTAAAAAAAATTGTTGTTTATGGAAAAGAGCTTATTATATACTAACCTAGATTAACACCAAAATGCATTTTAGATTATAAACAACTAAGTATGCTCTGTTCATATAAAATGGCAAATATGAAAAAACGGAATAATACTTTAATAAGAAAGTTTGCAAATGTTTTCTTTTATATGCATATTCATTAAAACAAACCAACACATTTAATTACTGTATGAATTTATTCTTGTGGAGATGATTAGCATCAAGGTCGCTGGTTCGAGCCTTGGCTGGGTCAGTAGGCGTTTCTGTGTGGAGTTTGCATGTTCTCCCTGTGTTCGCGTGTGTTTCCTCCGGGTGCTCTGGTTTCACCCACAGTCCGAAGACATGTGGTACAGGTGAATTGGGAGGACTAAATTGTCCGTAGTGTATGAGTGTGAGTGAGTGTGTATGGATGTTTGCCAGAGATGGGTTGCAGCTGGAAGGGCATCCGCTGCGTAAAACATGTGCTGGGTAAGTTGGCGGTTCAGCCCGCTGTGGCGACCCTGAATTAATAAAATGGACTTAGCCGAAAAGAAAATGAATGAATGAATGATTAGCCTCATGCTGTTTTTACCATCAATACCAAAATATTCCAATTTTTATTTATTTATATATTATCGGATATATATATATAAATAGAGTTGAAGTCAGAATTATTAGCCCCTTCTGAATTATTAGCCCCCTGCTCATTTTTTTCCCCAATATCTGTTTAACGGAGAGATTTTTTTCAACACATTTCTAAAGATAATAGTTTTAATAACTCATTTCTAATAACTGATTTATTTTCTCTTTGCCATGATGACAGTAAATAATATTTTACTATTTACTTTTACCAATATTTTATCAGACATACTGTGAAAATTTCCTTGCTCTTTTAAACATAATTTGGGAAATACTTAAAAAAAGTAAAAAAATTCAAAGGGGTCTAATAATTCTAACTTTAACTTTATATTCATTCCACTGTTGCGACCCCTGATTAATAAAGGGACTAAGCCGAAAAGAAAATGAATGAGTGAATATATATATATATATATATATATATATATATATATATATATATATATATATATATATATATATATTCATTCATTCATCTTCTTTTTGGCTTGGGAATGAACCGCCAACTTATCCAGCATATGTTTTACGCAGCAGATGCCCAACACTGGGACTCCCACACCCATACACTCTCACATTCATACACCTACACTACTGCCAATTTAGCTTATTCAATTCACCAATAGCGCATATCTTTGGATGTGGGGGAAACCCACATGGAACATGGGGAGATATATTTATATTAAAATTTCATTATTATAATTATTATGTACATATATTTTTTATCTTTTATGAATTATTTATTTTAACATGGATTTATTGCTACATTTCTTTGTCTGGGTAATGAGGAGAGCGTCTTTTACCTCAAGAATAGTAATCAAGCCAGAGTCTGCAAGGGTTGCAATGACACCTTGTGGTGCATAAATGAAACACAAGAACTGTAGCTGCTTGCATGATATGCCAGTTGATAATGAGATAAATGATTTTTACACCCAATGTGCCCAGAATCTTAAATTATATCATTAGTTAAGTCATTTTAACATCACCCAAACTGTAAAAGTATACGGAGTGAGATATAGTGGATAGGGTTAATATGATTTTTACATTTAATTGAAAATTTAGACCAGATCAACACATGGAGAAGAACCACATTACAGTCCTACATAGCATTTTTTGTTTTGTCCCAGCACTGGGCCAAACAACCATTTTTCCCTCTACACAAATAATACATAAGAATGATGTCCCTGCAGTAGACCAGTTCTGGACTTATTATTCAGAACTTAGAATTCGTGCCATTTAAGGAGCAATGGAAATGAGCATCCTGGGTTCATGCTCTAGCTTACTCGCAGGTTTGTTTGCTTTGTTTTTTTTTTTTTACTTTGTTTTACCTTGAAATCATATTCTTTCATTGTCAGGTCATCCTCGATTAGAAAATTGCTTGTGCTCTCAGCGAAACTCAACATTAACTTATTTTGATGAGTGAGATGTCAATCAGAATCAACTACACACAGAAACTAAAATATTGTGGGGGCAACCTGGGTGGCCAATTAGATGCCTGAACCCCCCCTTTGGCTCTGCAACTGGCTTTTGATATTTGTGAATCAACGTACAATCCATGTCTGAATTACGATGAATCCAAAAATCACACTTTTCCTCTACTTTTTGGTTAGGAATAGTTGTAAGGACATGGGGGTGGTGGAGGGATGCTGGAAAATTGCTGTGTTTATACAGTATTCAACTATGAATTAGGTTGATTGCTACTTGTGCTCATCTTGTAAGTAATAGTAATGTCCTGGTTATGTTCATAATTCATGTTCCTCGAAGGAGGGAACAGAGACTTGATGTCTGGAAAGACACTTTGGGGACATTTTGGAGACCCCATGTTGGAGTTCCACCTGAAGGGCAACTAATGCACATTTATATAGTTCATTTATTGTATATTTCCATACACTTAAAGTCTTAAAGTGCTTTACAATTGTGTGTGGGGGTTTCTACTCACCACCACTAGAGTGCAGCATCCACCTGGATGATGCGATTGCAGTCACAGGACAACAGCACAGGACAACCTGTGTTTAATTAAGTAAATGTTAGTAATGCTAGTTTTGAACTTTGTTAATAAAAATAATTTCACATGTCCACATTGAAATTTAATGACCAGAGTAAATGTTATTTTATATGGAGGGATATTGAATGTTCATTTTTTTATTTTAGTTTTTTATATTTGATAAATTTTCGAGCCCCCTTTTAGCCACCCTTTGAATTATTTTTTCTGCAACTGAGAAAAAAGCAAGGAAATTTTCACAGTATGTCTGATAATATTTTTTCTTTTGGTTTTATTTCAGCTAGAATAAAAGCAGTTTTAAATTTTTTAACAGCCATTTTAAGGTAAAAATTAATTGCCCCTTTAAGCTATATATTTTTCGATTGTCTACTACAGAACAAACCATCATTATACAATAACTTGCCTAATTACCCTAACCTGCCTAGTTAACCTATTTAACCTAGTTAAGCATTTAAATGTCACTTTAAGCTGTTTAGAAGTGTCTATTTTAAAATATCTAACAAATATTATTTACTGTCATCATGGCAAAGATAAAATAAATCAGTTATTTGAAATGAGTTATTAAAACTATTATGTTTAGAAATGTGTTAAAAAAAATATTCTCTTCGTTAAACAGAAACTGGGGAAAAATAAACAGGGCGCTAATATTTCTGACTTCAACTGTATATGCAAGACCTCTGAAATAGTATTGTTATCATACATTATAAAGTAATTTGTTTTATTTATAGTGTATGCTAAAGGACAACCTCATGAATAAATTCCCCATTTAACACAATAAACATATCATTGAGGCAATGTTCTTTAAGCTATCCTGAGTATTTAATAAGCAAACTTCAACGAGAGGAGAGAAAATCGGGAAATATGAAATTATTTGAAAGGTGGGAAGATTGTAGTAGAAAAGGGAAGCAGTAATAAGAGAAACATTGCTTGTTGTAGTTGTAGGCCATGAAAAAGAGCTGAAGTATGTGATGTAATGATAAACTTGTGTGGCTAGTGGAGGCAGCCTCACGCTAAAAGGAAAAGGGAGGAAAACTTTGAGAAGACTAGTAATGCAAGCAGAGGCAGCCTCTCCATTGAGGCTGTAGGCCAGGGGTAGGCATTTAGTTTTCCCAAGGGGCTACATTAGAAAACACTTAGCAGTTATGTTTAAAAAAAGCATTGTAGAACATTATAATGACACAACGAAGTCGCTATTTAATCATTCAATAATTAGTAAGGTTAATTATATTTAGTAACTGATAATTAGTCTACTGTTGCTGTTATGTATATTCCATTCAAAGTATAATCCCTGGTTATTCTTGTCACATGACTCTTGGTACTGAGAGTTGAGAGATTCACTGCACCTGGAAAACTAGAATGTGTCTTACCACATGTGCGTCGCTTCCTATTTGTGTGCGTAAGCTGTTTGTCTATGTTTGAAATGACTAGCTTGAGAGAATAACAGACACATGTGAATAGCACCTTACAATACATTGACTCGTTAAATCAGACCTGTCCATTCCATGGCACCTGTTACGTGTGGTGTTAGCTCCTGCCCACAATTATTACTTTATATTTATTTATATTTATACAATTATTACTTTCAATTGATCTTGTTTTGTCGTTTTAACTTTTCAATTTTCTATTGGTTGAATGAATGACATCAGGCTGTAAAGCAGAAGGGAGTGGATCTCTCGCTCATTTCTCTACACCAATCATAGTCTCCGGTGGCTATGTTGTGATGTTCTCCTTTGTGCTTTCTTTTTCGACTTTAGTTTGGAGTGGGGAGTGCTTGACCCCATGTCATGGAGGGCGGCAAGGCTTAGTGGTTAACTCACACCAAGAAGGTCACTGGTTTGAGTCCTGACTGGGCCGGGATGTAAATTAGATGAAATAAATTGACTGTATTGAATGTGTGTGTGAATGAGAGAGCGTATGGGTGTTTCCCAGTGCTGGGTTGCATAAAACATGCTAGAGTAATTCATTATATTCATCATAGTTCATTCCACTGGGGCAACAAATCAGGGATTAAGCTGAAGAATAGTGAGTGAGTAGTGGAAGGAAAAACTCTAAGGGCGCACTCATACTATGCTATCTAAACCGTGCCCAGGTGTGTTTCCCGGTTTGTTTGAGAAGTTTGAGTGCTCTGAATCAGGCTCAGGCGCGGTTCAGTTGGCTGGCCCTGGCCCAGTTGGAAGAGGTGTGCCAGAACGCGGTTCACTTGGGCTTTGGTGTGAGACGTTTGTAGTGTGAGTGCAAAGCTTGCCTGAGCCTGAAACATATGACGCGACGTCACTTTTAACGGAGTGTTTGGATTTATTAATCATTCTTGCTGTTCAATGAATGCAAACTGTTGTACTGTAGTTTATTAAAGACGCAAACCCCTTCTGTCACTGTCACTGCATGACAGCTGCACATTCAGCAAACCTAATACCTTTAGGACTTTTTTTGATTATTTATGAGCGTCAAAAGTGGCTGATCTGCACACCCTAAGGAGACACTGGTGGACTCTGTGCTGATGGGAATGAGCTTTGCTTGTTAATTTTGAGATACCAATGCTTGTATTTTGTTGTGATTAATACTAACGTGCAGTCAAATTTTACTTAATGTATAGAATATTTCTATTTTTTCTGGAATTTTCACTTAAACTTTTTACTAAAAGATTACTAAACATTAGTAACATCACATAAATAAAAGCAATTCACAAATTAACTTGCAGAATATTTATTATTGTTAATTGCAGTACAGCAGTGGTCCAATTAAAATGTCAGAATTCCACATAAACACAGGGCATATTTTCTTGTGGAAATGTAGAATGTTATTCATTTCTTATTCTTCCTTGATATATTTCTGGATCCAGGCGAGCAAGTCCTCATAGGTATCAATGGACAAAGTTCCGTCTGGATTGATGGGAACAGCGACGGGAAGATGAATATCCCTTTTTGACATTGTGATCTAGAGCAACAGATCAAAAATAGTTAGTTGTATTTTCGCTATATACCTTTGTATGAGTTCAGATTAGAGGAAAACAGTTTCACCTCTGGAATCCTAGCAATGACATTCAAGGACCTCTGAGATGGCAAGGCTGCAGTCAGTTCAATCTCTTTCTCACTGTTTGTTGCTCGTTCAAACCTGAATCCTATGTCGTAAGCTGCTGTAAGAATGTGTTTACCCAGCCTAATTGCAAGGGCAAGAACAAAGAAGAGCAGATAATTAAAGCACAGGCATTATGTACATTATAAATTTGTTGTTCAGTGCTGATAATCATTACTTTTTGGCATAGGTGGTGACAATTATTGGCAGTCTCTCCCATTCCACTTCTAGACGTGCAGCAGGGCATTCACCCAGGACACCAGCTTCAGCTTTAGCATAGACTGCATACTGTTTGCACTCCGCACCCCAAGAAAACTTGCCCTGAAAGAACATTTGAGTTCATAACATGGTATTGAAATTGAGGAAAAAAATGACAACTGTTCCCGTCTTACAGTGACTTTGTGCTTGCTCAGCAGAGCACCATCGGCACAGATCTTCATGTTGTCATTTTCAGCAATGGAGGAAACTATAAGTTGCACTCTTGCAGTTGGTTTGTCAAAGTAAGCAGCCAATTGGTAGCCCAGAAGCTTCTGGTCAGCTCTAACAGCACGGGCGATGATAGCAAAAACAGGTGGAATATCATTTCCGAGGAATCTCTTCTGAAAGGATAAAACAAATAAAACATGAAATGGGGCATATTTCATTTTTGGGTTTGCTTCATGAGCAAAGAGCTGAGACTAACCTGTTTCTGCATTTGCTCAAAGCTAGCTGCAGCACTTCCACTGCTAGTATCCTTTGTGGCACTATGGTGTGCCAAGTACTGCAAGCAAAATCATTTTGTAAGTTTTGAAAAAAAAAAAGTAATTATAATATAATGATAGGTTTTTTTATTGTTACCCGATCTTTGTGGAATTTCCTGAAAGGCTCAATGATGGTGGCAGTCTGAAAATCAATATAAAAATGTTTATAATTTTGAGATGCATTTTGGCTACTTGAATAACACAAAACTTTAAGTGTTTTTACCTTAGACATACGAGAGCTAGACATGGAGGAGCTTGAGCTTGAACTAGAACTTGAGCTACTGCTAGTGCTGCGGCTACTGCTGCTGCTGCGACTGTTGCGACTGCTGCTGCTTTCAGAAGAAACAGGTGCATTTTTAGCTTCAGTGTCCAGGATTTCCCTCAGTTTCAACAAGAAAGCCTGTCCTTCAGGACTCTCGTCATCAATGATGTTGATTTGCTTAACAAGCCTCTCAGCAGCTCTAGGACCAACTTGAACTTCAAACTCCAGTCTTTCAACTGCAGGACCTTCAGCTACAGCCAGAACAACAAACAAGTAATTAAAGTTTTATCTGAAAAAAAAATATATATATATATTTCATTAATGTTATCGTCTCACCTCTTGCCACTGCAGCACGGACTGAGTGGTGTCCAATTATGTAGAAAAGAGTCGAATTTCTGATAAAAGCAGCATTGTGAGAGTGCACCTCAACACATCCCTTGATTTCAATGTATGGGACAGCATAACAGAGGGTCCTGTCAAATGGAGCAGGAGCTCTCACTGAAGCATCAGGTGACATCTCAGATGACTGAAAAGATAAAAAAAAATTCACCTTGTAGTTTGAAACAAATGTTTATATGTTTCCATATGTCTATGAATGCATTCAAAACTTACCAAATCACCAGCATAAGATGCCTGGGAGTTTTGCAGAGACAATTCAGGTACCATGGGAACAGACCTTTCAGCACTGTGATCTTCAATGTTTCTGACCACGGCAAGAGTCTCAAAGCTGTGAGAGCATGAGAGTTATTGATAATTTCTTGAAAGGGTGTTCACAACAACAACAAAAAATTCTTTACAGAAATGTCATTACCTTGCAGAAGCAATGTGTTCAGGAAGTTCAACAGGCAGAGCCTCCACCTTGTAGTTGCCCTTGAGAATGTCTGCTCTTGCTGCCACTTTTCCAGGTGCAATTGTTCGAATCTTTCCTCTTGCCATAACAGCAGCTTGGATGAAGGCAGTGTTAACTCCCATCACAGCAAATGTCTGGAGAGCAACGCTGAAATAAAAAAATTAGGAGAATCTTTGTAGAATTGTTGTTGTGTACATTAAATCTCATCTGAATGAATGTAGCTGTAAAACTGTACCTTGGTCTAGCTTCAGCTTCAAACTGAACATCAGTCTTCTTCAGTTGCTCAAGAGTCATGGACTCCAATTTCTCAGGGAGAGCAGGTGTAATGGTGGCCTGAACTAAAATGATCAACAGAACAACATTAAACCTAAGAAGTGACCCCCACATATCTGAAAAAAATGATATAGAAATTCAAAGACATAGCCTTACCATTGACACTTGCAGCAGCAACTGCAGCAGTGTACCAACTGAACTCCATGGGCACACCAACTGCAGTTGGCAGGATACGACGCACTTCAGCTGCAAGCAGTGGTTTGGCATACTGGAATGCAATTCCTTCCTGCAAAGCTTTAAGAGCCTCCTTCAGCAGTGCACGTGGTTTGGGTCCAGTAACCATCTGAGGATAGTGTTTATTAGAAGCTAATTTCTAATTGTGAGAATAACCAGAGTTACAGATCTCAGATGTAAAGCATATGGTAAAAAGACATTAACTACATCACAATACCGGTATTGCTTCTTCAATGATGGTCTTGTCCAAGTTGACATAAGCCACTTCTTGTCCAAATACTTTGAGATGCAATGATGCAAGTGGTTTATCGGTTGGCAAGGCCTTCCAGTTTGTGAGCTTGAAGAAACAAAAGTCATTTTTAAGTCAGTGTGTTGTCTTTCAATTTTATAGTAAAAGTGTAAAATTATGATACACTGGACATGAAAACTTACTGCTCTCAGTGTTCGCTTAATTTTTGTGATACGGTCAGCACTTTCATCTGCAGCAGGAGACTTTAGAAGAGCCTCATGGATTCCTCCAGTTCTCACACCAAACTGTTTTAGAGCATCAATTTAGTGATGCATTTTAAAATTGATTTAAACAGTATGTCAGATATCTAGGAAGGAAATCTTAGATGGTTCACCTCAATAACATCAGCAGCAGCTCCAGCCAGGTAAGCACGAGCTTTAGCAACAATAGCTCTGGGCAGGATGGTGGCAGCATCATTAATCATATAGGCACTACCAGCAGCTCCAATCATAAGAGGAGCTTAATGGACAAAGAATACATTTGCAATGTTTTATGTCAGAAGATATTTTACTTCATTTTAAGAATCATTAGATACTATTTCTTAGCTTTTTAGAGAAATTTGAAAGTCTTACTATAATAATAGTCCATCTGAAAAGCTCTGCTGTAACGGTAGTTAAGTCTGTCCAGCTTGCGGTTCATAAGTTTTATGGCAACATTAGCTGCACCAGCACTGAAAAAAATAACCATGATTACCTCTGGCTTGTGCTTGTTTTATGTGATGGTAAAATAAACCATGAAACTAAAATAAATGAGAAGTGATTTGTTTTTCTTACACAGATGCCATATCAGGAGCAGTGATTCTGGTCAAGGACTTGATGTGGGAATAGGCAAAGCTTGCAACATGCATGTTTGGCTCAATCCTCAAAGCTCCAGCAAGACTAGAGACAAGTGCCACTGAAGGCTCAGCCTCAAACAGCACAATACAAGCAACCATGCGCACCTCTGGGTGGAGAGCCCTGTCCAAAACAAGCTGGAGGGCAACAGGCTGAACCTGATAGAGGAAAAGTTTTTTATTGGCAAAAAAAAAACTAAATAAAAAAAACCCATATATAACAATTACAGCAGTTCATTTCTACAATACCTGACACTTACCAGTTTGGGCTCTTTCTTGGCAATGTTCCTCAGGGCCAAGATGGCATCAACCTGGACTCTAATGGGCAGAGCATTAGCTGCAGTTCTCAGTCCAGGTAGGAGCTTCATGATGGGTTTAAGACTTGAAGGGTGACCAGCATTGCCCATAACTTTCAGAGCCAAAGTGATTTCAGGAATGTCATTCTTAGAAATGGCCTCTGTGGCAATCTCATGGATGGGCTAGGGAGTTTAAAATGCATACAAATTAGACTTTTGAAGAGCAATTTCATTGTATAAATTTAACTTACTATATGTTTTTACCCTGAGGAGCTCAGCAGGGCAGGTGGGAACTGCAACACAGTACTTGGCAATCAGGGAACCATATCCAAGCATGACAACTTCACGCAGAGCTGGGATTGTGGCAAATTTCTCATGTGTAGCCAAACTCTGTTCAGCGGGATACATAAATTATTAATGTCCTATGAATGCAGTTTGATTATTGTTTAGTATATTTGATGAACAGCACTAAGATATACCCACAGCTGTCATTTTAATGGTTTCAGGATCAGCAGTGACCATTTGCAGAGCAATCACAAGAGTCTGAATGAACTCGGGAGTGGTAAATTCACCAGCCAGGAACTTCTCCTTGATGAATTTTATAATGACTGGTGTACCAACAGCAGGAAGAGCATCCAGAAGCCAGCGCCTAATAATTTCATTGTTTATAATATATACACAATAACAAATTGTGCTCAAACTATATTAATGTATTGCTTACAACTTGTACCTGTAAACTGGTTTGTCCTTGAACTGAGACCAGATAGCCTCAATTTTCTCCAAGGTGGCAACACGCAAGAGCTGGACAAGCTGAACAAACTTAAGTGGAGCATCATCATGGACCATGTCTTTATTGTTTGCAACCAAGTGCTTCAGGACCTCGACAATCTAGGAAAATTAAAGGAAACATTGTTGTCTTTTTCATGTATCAAGTGCTATGACTAAGAGATAAAGAATTAATGCAGTAAATTATACCTGGGCAGGTGCATCACTGATCTTCATGAGTTGAATGGGGGTCTGAAGAATCTCAGTGGCAAACTCATACTGCAGGGATCCACGGGGCATGTAATCAGCTTTGATTGGAACGACGGGGGTCTTCTCAATCTCAACAAAAGCCAAGGTTTGTCTGAAACAAATCATTATTTCTGAAACTTTGACTTAATTTTCTAGTTAATGAAATGTGTCTAGAATATTGTTACTTCACATTTTTGAATGAAATCTCAATAGTAGATCAATCATACTTTGCTTCCATCATTGCAGCACCATGGATCTCATTGAAGGGTGAGAACTGATACACTTCCTCAACTGTTGCCTCAGCAATCAGTGCACCATTGTCAGCTGGTTTCATGATGTAGTTATAAGTTGCAGTTTCAATCAGACTCTTGATTCTCTGTTGAGAAAAAGGTAGGTTTTTTTTAGTCTTGACATTTAAAGTGGGTAAATTTCTGAATTTATCAAGTGTTTATTTTCCAGTCTTCTTCATTACCTCTGTGCATTCAGCACACCTCTCAGTGTATGCCAAGCCAACATCCTTCATGATTCTCTCCTGGCAGTGGCTCAGATCTTTAGACTTGGTCACAATAATGTGGTTGGCCTTTGGATCCTCATTGATGACATAGTGCGTCCTGCACACTCCCTGAGCTCCAGCCTTGAGGAATAAGTCAAACGATAAGATTGCAGAGCTCAAAACACCTCAGAATTGTCCTAAGGATATTTTCTCACCTCTTGCATCTCGTAGATGTTTTGGGTTTTCTTGAGGTTGAGCTGAAGGATGTTGAGGATACCTCTGTGCAAGTTCATGACTGTAGGAGAGACTCCTGCTGGGGCGAAAACCTTGCCAACCACACCATTAGCATACTCAAACTTGATGGGGATCTGAAGCTGAGCAGCCAGTGCTGAGGTGAGCTTAGTAGCAGGAACAAATGGATCCTTGGGCCAAGTGCCAGCATACTCGTAGAGTAGAGGATCCATAAGCTGTAAGGGAATATATCATTGCTTTCAACAGCCATTGCTTGTTAAGACATATTTCAAATGTGCTTACTGTTGCTTCAAAATTTCCTCAGTTCCTATTAGTCATTACCTTCATCAGGTAGGTGTTCTCTGTCATGGCACTGATGAGAACCTTGCTGCTGACTTTAATACCTGCTCTGGCGAGACCTTCTTGAGGAAGACCTCCCAAAAGCAGAGCCTCATACTTGTACACATAGGTCTTATCATGGGCGAACTCAGGAACTGGAATGGATACATTATTTATCAGTGGAGTTTATTGTAAAAGTCATTACTTTTAAGCAATAATGTGTAAATTACTACCTAATATCTGTTTGCCAATCATGTTACTTACCAAGGTTGAACTGTTGACATGCTGAAAAAAGAAGAGTTTTTAGATACACATTTTTAAAAGCTTTCCTACAGAGATAGAGAATAAAAATATACATATATATTTGACTTACCCACAAGGGCTACAGTCAAGGCAAGCACAACAGCTCTCATGGCTGGTGGTTTGTGAAGAACTTTTGAGAGTATCGGGTCTTTTATAGTGATTTCCTGCTGACCAAGTATTAGTTCTCAAATTAATTATTAACATAAGTCTTTAAACAAGTAAAAAAAAACTGCACGCAGGTTAAGACTTGGTTATTTGAACAAAAATATCTCCAGAGGTTAGGTTAACCTGGCCTGTCATGATGTCATTATTTTGTACACAGTACAGTGTAAATGTGCACAGTAAAATGATCACTTATCTTTTATATATAAAATAATAAAATAAAATAATGCTGATGCATTAGATGTTTTACACATAGATTCTTATATATAGATGTAATTATTTACAATTTTATTTTATTTGTATACATTTAAGGCCAGATTTAACTAAACAGGCAGATTTGCATAATTGAGAGCACAATTCAAAAACAATGTTGATGGGCATAGAAGTTTCGGTGCATGATTAACTGATAACAAACAAATTAAAGAACATACTGTAGATGTAACACCTTATTTACATATCAACCAATGCATTAATCACAGTGCTAATTAGTGTAGTGGCAAATAAGCAAAGCCGATGGTATGGGTATGGGACCAGGCACCGTGCAATTATTTTTCTACCGAGACAAAAATGTAGGAGTGTTAAGAAATTATTTTTTATTCATGATGTCAAAGTTAACCTACTAATTTTTTACTTATTAATTGGCCAAAGTTTAGGCATATTTACAAAATAAGCTTAATATAAGTGACCACAAGACAACAACAAAAACTTGTTATAACCAAAGGTGAAAGACTTCACAGCTGGACAGCATGCCATTTTTTTACGTTTACTTACAGCAAGTCATATTTGACTGTATTTATAGTCCACACAAAGTACGTTTTGACAACTGTTTGTGTATTTGAAATAAAAAAATAGGGATGTAAGTAGACCTGGAATTATTTTGTTTGTTCCAAGTTGTCTAAGTATGGCTGCACATGCAGGTAGTTAGTCTATGCTGGTTTTGCTGGGTCTAAGTGTATTTTAATAATGTTGATCACTGCACTTTGATTAAGAGACTGTATTCTCTGGTAAGAATTACTGGCTCTGGTTATCCTATCTTGTTGACAGGTGTTTTTCTGTGTCCATAGGAACACATATGTCAGACTTTGTTCCTCTGTCCTATGGTGTGTCTCAAGGTTCGGTGCAAGGCCCTCTTCTTTTTAATATATGCTTCCTCTAAACAAACATTTTAAAGCTTTAAATTCATCCTATCATTGCTATGCTGATGATATGCAGTTGTATTTTCCTTACAATCTTGACAGACTACTGTAGATAAACTGTCCCTCTTGCAGGATTGTTTAGTCTCCATTGACAAATGGATGGCTGACAGTTTTCAAATTAATGCTGATAAAACTGAGATGTAAATTTTTTGCCCTCATAATGTCACCCCAGAAATTAAGTATTTGTGAGTCTGTCATCCTCAAATTGCAGTGACAACAGAAATCTGGTTGTGTCATCTTTAATAAAGCTCTATGTTTTAGTCTGCAAGTGTTTTTCCATTTTAGGAACATTGCAAAACTAGAAATATGGTTTCGAAAGAAGATATGGAGATTCTTGTCATGCAATTGAACCAAGACATTTAAGACAACTTTTTGGACAAGGTTTAATTAACAGTATGGTAAACTGGATTTACATTTAGTCTGTAAATAAATTCCTCTCCTCCCTTTTCACACCTATTCAGTTCTAATTCTTCTCTTCGTGTGTTTAGTGAAAGCCAAATGTACTGTTTTAGAGTGAAAAAGACATTTTGTGCTGCTGCACAACTAAATTTGGCCAATAGTGCTCTTTGTTAACAGTTCTGCCATGAAGGCAATTCTAAGATATCAGTTTTGGGTTAGGTTGCCCTGTCCCTTAATCTAAAAACTTGTTAAAGTCCATATTAGCTTATTTATTTTAATGAAAGACTGATGTAATAACATTAAATGAACTTTGAAACTACATGTGGAGGGTCTGTAGAAAGTTGAAAAAATGTTAACTGATTGTGATGTTTAATTATACTGTTAACAGGTGTTTTATTCTTCATTGCATAAACAAATGTTAATATCCAACCAACAAAGGAAAACTAAAAAGTATGGCGCCTCACATTTAAAAACATCTGCAAACGAATTCAAAGGTTAGTTCTTTATATATTGACTAATATCTTCAATTTTTCATAGTTTGAAATCAAGTGAGATTAATAGGGTTGAAGAGCCCCTATTATAGGTTCTTAAAAAATTACCTTCCATGCTAAGGGATTGAAAACATCCAGCTGATGTTTAAATGTTCACGGTCAATGTTCATAATAGTTTTTGCCAATGCGTCAATTAATGAATATTGAATTTTATGTCATTGTGTCATTGCATTGCTTTAATAAGTTCCTACTTTGGGCTCACACATATACACTGTACCATAGCTGCTGTTACTTCAACACTGCCTTGATTAGCCATGATAGGCGTTTTGTTTCCTACACGTGCTGTGCATCACATCACATCAGATTGGGTCATTAGACCAATCTCTGCCGATTAGCTTCACGGAAAGGAGAGGTTTGGAAATATTTATTGCTGATCAAATCATTTTGTCACAGGGTCAAACAGGGCCTGTTTACACTTGGTCACTCCATACGATCTGGTCGGATAGCTTTCTGATTGTGAAAATAGCTTTTTTGATGAGTTGTGAAGTGCTGAGCTGTGAGTTCCAGGATAAAAATGCTGGATCCCCAATGCTGCAGTCTGGATGTTCCGTGTGGGTCTCCTAGGGTAGATGTGTGTCCTAAAAAGGGAAGAACTGAACTGGCAGTGTGTCCGACAAATTTAAAATTTCTAAAAAATTACACCCATCTACCTGAAAATTGGTAGATAGAGGTGCATGGATTTTTGGAGGGAAGTTTTCTTTGGAGTTTCCTTTAACCTCATTTGCATGTTTATTGGGGTCTGGGATTGTTCTAAAGTTGCCAGAGCACGAGTCATGTCCTATGCACCTTTATTCCGAAATTAAAATATGATAAAGCTGATACTAAACAAGCTATGCATTCTACAGAATTAAAAGTATTAAACACAAAGGTTTACATAAGGCTCTAGAATGTCACAGTCTGATCTGATCACCTGCATAATTTCCTCATGTTCGTAGTCTGCATGTTTTGTTGTCTCTGTGCACATGGCATTGTTTTGACTTACCCCACCCTCTCGTCATTCCATTCATTAACCCTGAGGGGTCTGAGGTGATTTTGGGGCCCCTGAGATGTGTTGACTTGCCCTGACATTCGTGCTTATTTCAGGTACTTATTACATAGTACTGGCCAATATGTATTTTTTGTATTCAGCACAAACTGCTACAATAATAAGTGAGAAATATTAATCTAGATGATTGCGTTTTTTAAAAAAAAAATGAAAATTATGCGTGGTTAGTAAGTTTTGGAGAAAAAATGTAGCTGAAATAAGGTTGAAAAAACACATGGAATGTTCCTGAATAAGACTTTTGAGTAACCAGTCTTGTAGGCTAGAATATTTACTTCCCAAATTATGTAAAAATTATTCCGTTATCTCGTTCAAAGAAAACATTACATTGAATTACAATTTGTTAAGTTTGATATGGGTGATCTCAGCTGTATGCGTGACAATGGTCATGAATAATTCACACCCTAAGAGACAAAAGACACTCCCCCACTCACCCATCAAGGGCATTGTAAAGCAATGTCCATCTGCAAAAGCTAGCCAAAACTAAATGCTCGTAGTATTACTTGCTGTATGACTTGCTGTAAACACTCTGGGTAAACAATATTCAGTGCTCAGCATATATAAGTACACGCTTCACAAATCTCTCTTTTAAATTAATATTTTTTAATAGGAAGCTATACAACATTATATTTGTGCATATACACTAGATTAGTCAGTACTGAAGCCAAATCTGGAGCTTAACTAACAAAATAACTTACAATAACGGTCCAAAAACTAGAACACCCAAATTTAAATGTTATAGAAAAATATTAAAGACAAATTTTAAAAAGAGGAAAAATCAAGAGAAGCAAAAAAAAGGAATTTTTTATTATTATTTTGTAGGTTGTAATTTGTTTTGCAATATTTATCTTGAATTTAATTGTATTATCTTTCAATTTCTCAATATGTTTTGTGACTAAAATATTATTTTAATAAATTGTTTAAATGCACCAAAATACATTGCCTATATTCACGGAGAAATTGATCAAAATATTCATTTTCAAAATGGGGTGTACTCAGTTATGCTGAGCACTGTATGTGGACTTATACAACTAGTACAAAAATATATTTGAAATGGTATAAAACGTGTTTGTAAATCTCATTCATTCTTTCATTTTTGCGGCTTAGTCCCTTTATTAATCTGGGGTTGCCACGGCGGAATGAACCGCCAACTTATCCAGCATATGCTTTACGCAGCGGATGCCCTTCCAGCTGCAACCCATCTCTGGGAAACATCCATACACACTCATACACTACGGACAATTTAGCTTACCCAATTCACCTTATTTGTGAATGTGTCGATTGAAATGTACACTCACAGCTCAGATGTGCACAGCTGAATCTCTCTATTTGCACACACAGACAATAATCAACACACCTGTGTTTTGAATTCGAAGTTACAGATTAATAGTTGTGTACTTGTAAAATGTCATTCACAAATACAAAATCATAGACACACGTGTGTATGGCAAACTTGATTGCAGCTTTGCTGTACAACCACAAGTCGGCACTCACAACTTCTCAGATTTGCCAGTTCAACTACACATCTCTCGCGCTCTGACTTTTGCTACACATTTTGCGCGATTCCTGTAGCAGAACTCATTTGTGCACTCGTAGATGCAGAGGCGCAAGCCGTGGGGGAGGGGCGGGGCAAGGCTAAAGCTGTTTTATTAGCCGATGCCTGACCAATGAACAATGTCGGCAGCCAGCGGGACTGGGGTGCTAAAGAATAATTTCTATGATTATTTTATTATTTAGTAGCTTTTATAACATATTTTCTGAAAAGATTTTTCTTAAATATTAATTCTACCAAAATGTATATACCAGTAAAAGAGCAGCAAAGTCGGTTTATTTGCTAGAGACAGCCAATGAGATGGGACGTTTTTGTACATCAGCACCATTTTATGCAGTCATTGGTCAGCACACATGACAGCTCACATTATTGGAGGCATAGCTGAAGTTTTAGTGAGGTTTATTTTAGCTAGCTATCTTTAATCCACTAGAAAAAGCTATTTTTCACCTTTAGGCTAAATTGCAATTACACTCAACAAAATAGACAGAGATGTAGTTAAAATTTATATTTTGAAGGTTTAATAGATAAACACAGCCAGGAACTAACATTAACCAATGCATAAGTAGATGAGTAAAATAAAAAGTGTATTGCGGTCCATTTCACTACAGAGAAAATGTTAGGGTTGAGTGATATGACATGATGCATCAAATACTTATATTATATTCAGTGTTTGTTGCCTTATTACAAACATACAAGGCAAATTTCACATTAAATTAACAAAATATACAATCAAACTGAACTGATGCCTTTTTAGAGTGGAACTTATAAACTTTAGGACATAATTCTCCATAGAGTTCAAGACTTTAGCAGTCTCCTGTGATTAGAATGAAGGGGCCTGGGGCCTTATGTATCAACGCTGCGTACGCACAAAAACTTTGCGTACGCTAGATTTCACGCACACGTTTGGATTTGCTAACGATGAAATGAACGTGAGAATGTGCGTTGGTCCACGCCAACTTCATGTCTGATGTACGTGCATTTCTTGTGTGTGTGTTTGTTTTAATTCCATTGGTGACTCCTAGAGGCAATTGTGTTAAATTGCACACTACAAAGTATCTTTGAGCCGTGCAATGGCAGCTGTATGGGACGGGATCATCCGCATGTCTAGCAGGTAAATATGGTTTCCATGCCATGCAGTTGACCAGCCAAACATTAAAAGCAGAATTTGCAGCAATCGCCAGTTTTCCCAATGTAATCAGAGCAACCGACTGCACGCACATTGCTAAAAAGGCGGCATCTGAACACGAATTTGCATACGTGAATCAGAAACATTTCCATTCAATAAATGTGCAAATAATATGTGAACGCTCAAATGCGCTTAACATAATACACTCACTTATTAATGATTCCTACTTATCTTCCTCGTGATAAGGAGTAGGCAAAATCTGATATGTAGAGGGTTAAAGAAGAATGAGTTCATCAGACGCTGGATTCGAACCGAGTCCATGATCGAAAGTGTCAAAACTTGTTGCCATGCGCTTTACGAGCTATGCCACTCACGCTGCTATAAACACTGCAAAATTTTACACCTTTACATCAGACCATTTCTTTTTTAAGTCACTCAGTGCGATTTTCAGACCTAACTGCGTTAACTGCTTCAGCTAAACTCTCCCACTCTATTTTTTTCTTTTGTTATTAATTCCGGAGGATAAACTTGCAAATAACAGTTTTTCTCCGGTCTACCTCCGATAGGAGCACCTCCAATTCACATTCTGTTCAAAGTTTCTCTTTTTGCTTGCTTTTGCCATTGCTTTTTCGTTGGGTTTTGCCAAAGTAGAGTCATTAGCATATTCATATGGGGGAGGAGGCAGGGAGGGGTTTTGAGCTCATGCGCTGAGTTTCACGTTAATTTGGATGTGCAAACAGAATATGCGTGGGATTCAGCGTACGCACTGTTTCATACATCTGAATTTTTTACTGCGTACGCACATTTACAGCTTTGTGCGTATGCTATGTTTTAGTATGAATTCAATGCAATTCTTCGTACATGAGGCCCCAGGTGTTCTAGATATTTTACTATATGTTAATGATTTTGTTATGTGTCATTTTATAAGCCAGAAGCAAATAAATTAATCTTTGTAGATTTAACGGTGACATGGGAAGAAAGAATTTTTGTGTACTACCTCAATATCTTGGAATGCATTGCCAGGGGTATTACCATACCTGTGAACCCTCTCGTTTTTCCTGGGATTCTCCCGTATTTTACAATTCTATCCCGTTATCATCCCGCAAAGGTATTTTCCCGTATTTTCAGTCTTTTTCTGAAGGGTGGCAAATAAACATTAAAGAGCTGAGCCTCCCTATACGCAACCCATATCGCCGAACCACCAGGGGCCGCCCCTTGCTCTTAAATGTGAGTCTGTTCTGTGCTTTCGCTTTGTTTAGGCATTAAAACACTTTGAAATAGTATAAAAACGGTGGGATTCCCTCTTGTTTTCATTACAGGTGCCATCGCAATCCTCAAAACAGTCGTATAGCGGTGCATGACTGTCAGACACGCTCCATAGTGATAAAGAGATTCTGTTTCCCAAACGGAAGCGGAGTGGAGGTCTGGGTTTTGGGTGTGTGTTTAAACAGACATATACATATAATTAATAGTATAAAGATGGTCATTTTTTTAAACACAATTAATTTCGTCATAAATTAGCATGAAAGCAGAGAATGAGAATGAGCAATTTTTATTATAATTTTAGATGTGTGCATATTTAAAGTGACACCTCTGTTATTTAATGTAATCAAACAAAAAACCTCAATAAATAAGAGATTCATTCGTTGCTCTTTAATCAGAACGTGTAAGTTATACAGTAAAGAAATGGATAATGAGATTTGATAACTTGATTATATTTCATTATAATAGCTATTCATTTTAAAAAGCTGAACTGTTTGCTAATTTATTTGCTGCTAAAGTATACTATATTTCTTTTGTAATTATAATAATAATTATATGTAAAATAATAATTATTTTCTTTTGTAAATAATAATAATAAAACATATTACTGACAATTTAACTGTTTATTTACAATACAATAATTTGGGCATTTATTGGGGGGGGGGGGGGTATCCCTTATTTTCACATCCCAATGTTGACAGGTATGTATTACAGAGATTCAAGTTGATAGAATTTATAGAGGGATTATAAGGGAAGTTAAAAAGTTTTTCTATCATTGATGTACTGAATATTTTGTGGTGACATGTGGTCGATTGCATTCCATTTATGCATATACACTCACCGGCCACTTTATTAGGTACACCTTACTAGTATTTTTGGACCCACTTTTGCCTTCAGACCTGCCTTAATCCTTCATGGCATAGATTCAACAAGGCACTGGAAAATTGCTGATTTTTTGGTACATATTGACATGATAGCATCACGCAGTTGCTGCAGATTTGTCAGCTGCACATCCATGATGCGAATCTCCCATTTCACCACATCCTAAAGGTGCTCTAAAGGATTGAGATCTTAGATGATTTGCGTTTTATCACATGGAGCGTTATCCTGCTGGAAGTAGCCATCAGAAAATGGGTACACTGTGGTCATAAAGGGATTGACATGGTCAGCAACAATACTCTGGTTGGCTGTAGTGTTGACAAGATGCGCAATTGGTACTAATGGCCCTAAAGTGTGCCAAGAGTCCCCCTCCCCCCATACCACAATTACACCACCACCACCACCAGCCTGAACCATTGATACAATCTTCTATTGTCTTATTTTGGTTAGCCTGTGCGAATTGTAGCCTCAGTTTCCTGTTCATAGCTGACAGGAGTGGCCTTCTGCTGCTGTAGCCCATCTGTCTCAAGGTTTGAGGTTTGAGTTGTGCATTCAGAGATGCTCTTCTGCATACCTCGGTTGTAACGAGTGTTTATTTAGGTTACTGTTGCCTTTTTTTGAGCTGGAACCAGTCTGGCCATTCTCCTCTGACCTCTGGCATCACAAGACATTTGCGCCCACAGAACTGCCGCTCACTGGATAATTGCTTTTTTTCGAACCATTTTCTGTAAACCCTAGAGATGGTTGTGCGTGAAAATCCCAGTATATTAGCATTTTCTGAAATACTTAGACCAGCCCGTCTGGCACCAACAACCATGCCACGTTCAAAGTCACTTAAATCACCTTTCTTCCCATTCTGATGCTCAGTATGAACTGCTGCAGATTGTCTTGACCATGTCTACATGCCTAAATGCATTGGGTTTCTGTCATGTGATTGTTTGAATTTAAATTTGTGTTAACGAGGAGTTAAACAGATGTACCTAATAAAGTGGCCGGTTACTGTATATATTGAGGACCACAATGGGCCAGTGGCTTTTTTGCATGTTTTATCCTTTACAGTTTTTGAAATGTGTGTAAATTAGTAATAATGGACTTTGCCTTTCCATGATGAAACTGAACTGTGCCACCATACCCTTGGGACCCTATACAGCTTGTTCAGGACCCTTCAAGACTAAATGTGGACACTCCTTTACAATTCTGCTAGGTTTGTTCCAACTTGCTTGAACATGCCTACCTGCAGTTTTAGACAGTGTTACATTCTGAAGGGCTCATCCCTGTGCTCAAATTTCTTCAGATAGCTTTAATTTCAATGAAGCTTCATATGGATGAATGGAGCAATGGACCAAAATAATTCTCATTAGATATAATTTCTGCATTCAGCATCACAAAGTAAACAGGCACACAGAATAATAGGGTTGTCCAGTGAAAGTGTACACACCACTTGGGCCCAATCCCTATTCTGTTTCAATGTACCCCTACACCTTCAACTTCCCCTTGGCCCTTGAAACAGAGTGTGAAGGGTAAGGGAGATCAATGATCGCGACTGCTGTGGTTATTCAAGTTGCGTTATTTTTTTCTGGTATAGGCAACGGTATCATGTTATCATAATGATATAATGTGGCAATAGGCTCATAACTGTAATGTGTATTTACACCATGGTCATATTCATCTATGTAAATACAAGAAAACAGGATTAACATTATACCAGACACTGTAAAAAGGTAATTCCCAGCCACTAGACTTTTCTTACAGGGTATTCTAGTGTCAACGAGTGACAGAATACTGTGGGGCTACCATACAGGAGTTATTAGGGATTATTCATTCATTTTCTTTTCAGCGTATTAGAGATTATAGATAGCGAAATTTAGCGGGTTTTATTTTAGCGGTTTTCCTAACCCCTTGGTATTGAGTATGGTCCTGAAAAATATCCCTTCCGAGGGGTATCTAGCCCTTCTGTTTAGCCCCACGCCTTCAAGCTAAAGAGAATTGGGACATCCCTACCCCTTCACGTGAATGCACAAAACGAGGGGTAGGGGTAAGGGGAAGGGCTAAGGGGTAGAATTGGGATTCAACAATTGTTTCAACAGTGCATTTACTTGCAGAGAGGATGTTTATTTTATTTACATTCATGTTCAAGTGTTCAATTAAACATTCATCACACATGAACACAGCTCATATTTTCTTTTGAAAATGTAGATTGTATTTCATTATTCATTCCTCCTTGATATGCTTGTGGATCCAGGAAAGAAAGTCCTCATCAATGGAAAAAGTTCCATCTGGATTGATGGGAACAGTGACGGGGAGGTAAATATCCCTTTTTGACATTGTGATCTAGAAAAACAGTAACACAAAGAGTTAGTTGTATTTTCTTACTATATCTCTGAGTGAGTCATAAGCTAGAGGAAAACTATTTTACCTCTGGAATTCTAGCAATGACATTCAAGGATTTCTGAGATGGCAAGGCTGCAGTCAGTTCAATCTCTTTCTCGCTGTTTGTTGCTCTTTCAAACCTGAATCCTGTGTCATAAGCTGCGTTAAGTATGTGTTTACACATCCTAATTGCAGAGGCAAGAACAAAGAAGAGGAGATAATTAAAGCACTGATGTATTGTACATTATAAGTTTGTTGTTCTGTAATAATCATTACTTTTTGGCATAGGTGGTGACAATTACTGGCAGTCTCTCCCATTCCACCTCTAGACGTGCAGCAGGGAATTCACCTAGGACACCAGCTTCAGCTTTAGCAAAGACTGCATACTGTTTGCACTCCGCACCCCAAGAAAACTTGCCCTGAAAACGACATTAGAGTTCAAAGAATGGTACTGAGTAGAGAAATACATTTTGCCAAATGTTCTCGTCTTACAGTGACTTTGTGCTTGCTCAACAGAGCACCATCAGCACAGATCTTCATGTTGTCATTTTCAGCAATGGAGGAAACTATGAGTTGCACTCTTGCAGTTGGTTTGTCAAAGTAAGCAGCCAGTTGATAGCCCAGAAGCTTCTGGTCAGCTCTAACAGCACGGGCGATGATAGCAAAAACAGGTGGAATATCATCTCCGAGGAATCTCTTCTGAAAAAAAAAAACGAATAAAAATGATTAGGAACTACATCATATTTTGGTTTTGTGTATTTATGGGCAAACAGCTGAGACTAACTTTTTTCTGCATTTGTTCAAAGCTAGCGGCAGCGCTTCCACTGCTAGTATCCTTTGTGGCACTATGGTGTGCCAAGTACTGCAAAGAAATGTTTTTGTAAGTTTTGAAATAATAAAAAAAATTAAGTAAAATTAAAGTATCAAAAGGTTATTTAATGCTTACCCGATCTTTGTGGAATTTCCTGAAAGGCTCTATGATGGTGGCAGTCTGTAAATCAATATAAATGTAATATAAATGTATAGATTTTGAGACACATAACAGCTACTTGAACACCACACTACTTCCCATGTCTTTACCTTAGACATACGAGAGCTGGACATGGAGGAGCTTGAGCTGCTGCTGCTGCTGCTGCTGCTACTGCTAGTGCTGGTGCTGCGGCTGTTGCGACTGCTGCTGCTGCTTTCAGAAGAAACAGGTGTATTTTTAGCTTCAGTCTCCAGGATTTCCCTCAGTTTCAACAAGAAAGCCTGTCCTTCAGGAGAATCATCATCAATGATGTTGATTTGCTTAACAAGCCTCTCAGCAGCTCTAGGACCAACTTGGACTTCAAACTCCAGTCTTTCAACTGCAGGACCTTCAGCTACAGCCAGAACAATAAACAAGTAATTAAAGTTTTATTTAAAAAAAAAAACTTTAATCATAAGTGTTAAAATCTCTCTATCTTCTCACCTCTTGAAATGGCAGCACGGGCTGTGTGGTGTCCAATTATGTAGAAAAGAGTTGAATTTCTGATAAAAGCAGCATTGTGAGAGTGCACCTCAACACATCCCTTGATTTCAATGTATGGGACAGCATAACAGAGGGTCCTGTCGAATGGAGCAGGAGCTCTCACTGAAGCATCAGGTGACATCTCAGATGACTGAAAAAAATAATCAAATGATATCGCTCCACCTTGTAGTTTGAAGGAAATGTCTGCATGTTTCCATATGACTATGTGTGCATTCAAAGCTTACCAAATCACCAGCATAAGATGCCTGGGAGTTTTGCAGAGACAATTCAGGTACCATGGGAACAGACCTTTCAGAACTGTGATCTTCAATGTTTCTGACCACAGCAAGAGTCTCAAAGCTGTGAGAGCATGAGAGTTATTGATAATTTCAAAAAAGGTTGACAACAACAACAAAAAATCTTTACAGAAATGTCATTACCTTGCAGAAGCAATGTGTTCAGGAAGTTCAACAGGCAGAGCCTCCACCTTATAGTTGCCCTTGAGAATGTCTGCTCTTGCTGCCACTTTTCCAGGGGCAATTGTACGGATCTTTCCTCTCGCCATAACAGCAGCTTGGATAAAGGCAGTGTTAACTCCCATCACAGCAAATGTCTGGAGAGCAATGCTAAAATAAAAAAATAAGGAGATTCTTTGTAAAACTGTTGTTGTGTGTATTAAATCTCATTTGAATTAATGTAGCTGTAAAATTGTACCTTGGTCTAGCTTCAGCTTGGAACTGAACATCAGTCTTCTTCAGTTGCTCAAGAGTCATGGACTCCAATTTTTCAGGGAGAGCAGGTGTAATGGTGGCCTGAACTTAAAGGGTGAACAGAACAACATCAAACTTAAGTGACTCCACACATCTGGCAAAAGAATATAGAAATTTGATAGAAACTGACAAAACTTTACCATTGACACTTGCAGCAGCAACTGCAGCAGTGTACCAACTGAACTCCATGGGCACACCAACTGCAGTTGGCAAGATACGACGGACTTCAGCTGCAAGCAGAGGTTTGGCATACTGGAATGCAATTCCTTCCTGCAAAGCTTTAAGAGCCTCCTTTAGCAGTGCACGTGGTTTGGGTCCAGTAACCATCTGAGGATAGTGTTTATTAGAAGCTTAATTCTAATTGTGAAAATCAATAGACTTCAACAGAGTTAAAGATACCAGATCTCAAGCATATGGTAAGAAGACATAATCTACAGCACAATACCGGTATTGCTTCTTCGATGATGCTCTTGTCGAAGTGAACATAACCCACTTCTTGTCCAAATAGTTTGAGATAGGCTGAAGCAAGTGGTCGGTCAGTTGGCAGGGCCTTCCAGTTTGTGAGCTTGAAGAGACAGAAGTCATTTATATTTTTGATCTATTTCAAGCTTATAGTAAATGTTTCAAATTATATGATACACTGCACATGAAAACTTACTGCCTTCAGGGTGCGCTTAATTTTTGTGATGCGGTCAACACTTTCATCTGCAGCAGGAGATTTTAGAAGAGCCTCATTAATTCCTCCAGTTCTTACGCCAAACTGTCGAAAAGGAATATTTTAGTGATACTTTTTTTAAACAGATTTAAACAGTAATTCAGATATCTGGAAAAGAAATCTTGGATGGTTCACCTCAATAACATCAGCAGCGGCTCCAGCCAGGTAAGCACGAGCTTTAGCTACAATAGCTCTGGGCAGGATGGTAGCAGCATCATTAATCATGTAGGCACTACCAGCAGCTCCAATCATAAGAGGAGCTTAATAGACAAAGAATACATTTGCAATGTTTAATGTCAGAAGATATTTTACTTCATTTTAAGAATCATTAGATACTATTTCTTAGCTTTTTATAGAAATTTGAAAGTCTTACTATAATAATAGTCCATCTGAAAAGCTCTGCTGTAACGGTAGTTAAGTCTGTCCAGCTTGCGGTTCATAAGTTTTATGGCAACATTAGCTGCACCAGCACTGAAAAAAATAACCATGATTACCTCTGGCTTGTGCTTGTTTTATGTGATGGTAAAATAAACCATGAAACTAAAATAAATGAGCAGTGATTTGATTTTCTTACACAGATGCCATATCAGGAGCAGTGATTCTGGTCAAGGACTTGATGTGGGAATAGGCAAAGCTTGCAACATGCATGTTTGGCTCAGTTCTCAAAGCTCCAGCAAGACTGGAGATGAGAGCCACTGATGGTTCAGCCTCAAACAGCACAATACAAGCAACCATGCGCACCTCTGGGTGGAGAGCCCTGTCCAAAACAAGCTGCAGGGCAATAGGCTGAACCTGAGACAGGAAACAAAGTTTGTTTATTGAAAGAAAACATGCATAACGGTTACAGCAGTATTCTCTAAAATACCTGAATCTTACCAGTTTGGGCTCTTTCTTGGCAATGTTCCTCAGGGCCAAGATGGCATCAACCTGGACTCTAACAGGCAGAGCCTTAGCTGCAGTTCTCAGTCCCGGTAGGAGCTTTATGATGGGTTTAAGACTTGAAGGGTGACCAGCATTGCCCATAACTTTCAGAGCCAAAGTGATTTCAGGAATGTCATTCTTAGAAATGGCCTCTGAGGCAATCTCATGGATGGGCTGAGGAATTTGATGCATACATTTAGACTTTATAGAATTTAAAGAACAAATTAATGGTATAAATTTAGATGTGTATTTACCCTGAGGAGCTCTGCAGAGCAAGTAGGAACTGCAGTGCAGTGCTTGGCAATCAAGGAACCATATCCAAGCATCACAACTTCACGTAGAGCTGGGATTGAGGCACATTTCTCGTGTGTAGCCAAACTCTGTTAAGCATGATACAGAAATTATTTATTTGATGCAGTCCCTTTGGCATTATATTTGATGTACAGCACTAAGATATACCCACAGCTGTCATTTGGATGCTTTCAATATCAGCAGTGACCATTTGCAAAGCAATCACAAGAGTCTGAATGAACTCAGGAGTTGTAAATTCACCAGACAGGAACTTCTCCTTGATGAATTTTATAATGACTGGTGTGCCAACAGCAGGAAGAGCATCCAGAAGCCAGCGCCTAAAAATTGTTCAAAATATATCCATAATAAAAACTTAACATGAATTATATTTTTATTAATTTATTGCTCACAAACTGTACCTGTAAACTGGTTTGTCCTTGAACTGAGACCAGATTGCCTCAATTTTCTCCAAGGTGACAACGCGCAAGAGCTGGACGAGCTGAACAAACTTGAGTGGCGCATCTTCATGGACCATGTCTTTATTGTTTGCAACCAAATGCTTCAGGACCTCAACAATCTAGGAAGATCAAGGGAAATGCTGCTGTCTTTTTTCAGGTGTCATGTGCTTTGACTAAGAGATTAAGGATTTAATGCAGTAAATTATACCTGGGCTGGTGCATCTTTGATCTTCATAAGTTGAATGGGGGTCTGAAGAATCTCAGTTGCAAACTCATACTGCAGGGATCCACGGGGCATGTAATCAGCTTTGATTGGAACGACAGGGGTCTTCTCAATCTCAACAAAAGCCAAGGTTTGTCTGAAAAAAAGTTCAAAAGTTCAAGTTACTGAATTGTGTATAAAATATTGTTACAAATTTATGACTAAAATCTCAATAATTGCTCAATCATACTTTGCTTCCATCATTGCAGCACCATGGATCTCATTGAAGGGTGAGAACTGATACACTTCCTCAACTGTTGCCTCAGCGATCAGTGCGCCATTGTCAGCTGGTTTCATGATGTAGTTATAAGTTGCAGTTTCAATCAGACTCTTGACCCTCTGTTGAGAGAAGGATAGGTTATAAGAGTCTTGACATTTAAAGTGAGTAAATTTTTTATTCTATGAAGTATTTATTGTCCAGTCTACATTACCTCTGTGCATTCAGCACACCTTTCAGTGTATGCCAAGCCAACATCCTTCATGATTCTCTCCTGGCAGTGGCTCAGATCCTTAGATTTGGTCACAATTATGTGGTTGGTTTTTGGATCCTCATTGATGACATAGTGGGTCCTGCACACTCCCTGAGCTCCAGCCTTCAGGAAAAAGTCAAATAATAAGATTGCAGAACTCAAAATAAATCCTAAATATATAAATTAAATTTTCTCACCTCTTGCATCTCGTAGATGTTCTGAGTCTTCTTGAGGTTGAGCTGAAGGATGTTGAGGATACCTCTGTGCAAGTTCATGACTGTAGGAGAGACTCCTGCTGGGGCGAAAACCTTGCCAACCACACCATTAGCATACTCAAACTTGATGGGAATCTGAAGCTGAGCAGCCAGTGCTGAGGTGAGCTTAGTAGCAGGAACAAATGGATCCTTGGGCCAAGTGCCAGCATACTCGTAGAGCAGAGGATCCATAAGCTGTAAGGGAATATATAATCGCTTATAACAGCCAATGCTTATTAACACATTTTTAAAAAGCTTTCCTCCAATTTGGAAGAGGTACAATTTCTTCAGTTCACTACCTTCATCAGGAAAGTGTTCTCTGTCATGGCACTCAGAAGAACCTTGCTGCTGACTTTAATACCTGCTCTGGCCAGACCTTCTTGAGGAAGACCTCCCAAAAGCAAAGCCTCATACTTGTACACATAGGTCTTATCATGGGCAAACTCAGGAACTGCAATGTGTAGAGTATTTAATTTAGTCAGCAAGGATGCAATAAATGTTAAGTACCATTACCAAAATGTCAAAAGGCTTTACTTACCAAGATTCATCTGTTGACTCGCTGAAAGAAACAAAGAATACCCTTTTAAAATATCTTTGTTTTATTAATTTTAGGAGGTTTTAAAATAACCTTTAAACATAAATATTTTAAGAAAAGATAAAGTAAAGTAAGTTCAAAATGAAACTTACCCACAAGGGCTACAGTCAGGGCAAGCACAACAGCTCTCATGGCTGGTGGTTTGTGAAAAACTCCTCTGAGAATCAGATCTTTTATAGTGATTTCTTGCTGACCAAGTATTCGTCCATAAGTGAATTATTAACTTTTGTGTTTATCAAAAAGTACATACAGTACATTGTGGCTTTTTCAGAGTCAACCGTGAATATCAGTATCAATTAGAGGTTAAGTTACCCTGGCCTATCATGTCATTTTCCTGAACACTGTCCAATGTCACCTTTCATAAAAAAGTAAAACGTCTATCCTTTAAACCTTTTTTTGAATCCTTCAAAAAAATACCCTTTCACCCTTTTAAAGCAATTTTTAATTGTTTAAGGTATAATATATATTTTAGTTACATTACCTACTTTTAAAACATATTTTAATAAGTTCAGGTCAGATCAAGTATGCGGTTTGATTTCTATGTGTAAATATTGATCAATATTTGACTCAATTTTTAAATTGTATATAAAATCACTTTTTGTAAAGTGCCAAACTAGGAGTGTATATTATTCTACATATACAGTATATGTGCATTTATACAGTATGTGATAAAATGTCAAGCTGTTCACTTTAACCACGTGTGCCGTCACTGCTAGGCAATAGGATTACAATGTTTTTTTGTCACCAAGGGGCACAAAAGAATGAGGATGAACAGAATTGTTGCCATAAATAACCTGCTAATAGTAAATAAAGATGAAATAACAAAACAAAGCATTATAATTTCTTCATAAATCATTATATACTTGATCTGGCGGGAACACTTTTAGCTTAGCTTGGTTTCAAGAGTTCGCCCTTAGCTGATGATTGATTATAAAGCGTGTTTGGCATGCTGTCCCGGGAGAGAGCCCTGAGCTCCTGAGATCCTCGGGCCCGGGGCTCCCCTCTATTGCAGGACGAGAGGGGAATCCGAGTTCAGGTAGGTCTCGAGAACTCCCCTGCTTGATAAAGGTAGATGTAGGTTATGAATGTTATAGAGTAAATACTGGATTCAACACTTGTCTATAACGTCAATTTAGTTTTGTCAATTTACTTGTGTTACATGTTTTTGGTCTGTGGGAGGAAACCGGAGAGCCAGGGGGAAACCCTAATAATTTGAATGCAGGATGTATGAGCTCTGCTAGAAATACTCTTAAAATGTCAGTAATGAAATGTCAGGATAAGCTCAGTGGAGCGTCTCTGCTGCTGCAGAGGTGCAATGGAAGTCAGTGGTGCAAAGGTGCAGAAGAGAATTTAAGATAAGCGGAGCATTTCTGCAGTTGCAGAGATGCAATGGAAGTCAATAATATTAGGTAAATATGCTTCCGCGGAGGCGTTTAAACTGCTGTGGTAGTGCTGGGGAGTGTGTCAATAGTGGTATGTTAAATGCAAGTATATGTGAGTTTAGGCAGAGCATCACTGCTGCGGCAGTGGTGCGGAGGGGAAATGAAGCTCAGCGGAGCTTCTTTGCTGTTGCAAAGGTGCGGTGGAAGTCAAAATTAGAAGGCAAATGCACTTCAGCGGAGACATTTTAACTGCTGTGACAGTGCTGGGGAGTGTGTTGGTAGTGAATGGCTAAATAGAGATGTGTGTGAGCTCAGGCTGAGCGTCACTGCTGCGGCAGTGGTGCAGAGGGAAAATAAGGCTTGAAATATTTCTAGTCATGCGAGTCTTGTCTTCCAAAAGATTTATAAATGTTTAGTCTTTGTTGTAGTAGTTATTATTATTATTTAATTTTTTTATTTTTTTGCGAGGCTTCCCCTTACAGCATGCACATACGTTACCGCAGGTGCATTTCTAGGAGAGCAGTGAGAGTTCAGCTTTATCGCAATGGCTTGGATCACCGGCGTCTCGAGAGTTTAGTCGGAGTTTGTTGACTGCGTTGTGTGAGGCATTTGAAGTAGAAGGTGGAAAAGCTGGTGGGCCGACATTTTGCGGGAACTCTGGCTTGATTGCTGCGAGGCTGCAGCTGGATTCTTGGGGAAAGCAGGGCTCTGGCTGGAGCTGTTGTAGTTGTTGTTTGTTTGTTCTTCCGTATTGATAGGTTAAATGGTGCGATGCTGGAGCGTTTTGTAGCAGAAAGCATTCTTCAAGACAAAGATGGCTAAGGTAAGATACTTTGGTTATTTATAGTGGTTTAGGAATCGCCTGATTGGTGAATCATGCGTTAGGTAATGAGGACCAGCTGCTATCAATCATAAGCACATGCTCCTCTTGAAATTAGTTTATAAATAACCTTCACTTAAATCAGGGGTGCCCAATCCTGTTCCTGGAAATCTACATTCCTCCTGAGTTTAGTTGCAACCTTGATCAAACACACCTGTCTGTAATTACCAAGTGCTCCTTCAGATCCTACTTAGTCAGTTAAGTTGCATTTGATCAGAGTTGGAGCTGAATTCAGCAGGAAAGTAGATCTCCAGTAACAGGATTGGACACCCCAGTAAGTCGGCAGCATACTAATATGAAATTATTTCCACATAAAAGTTCTCTGAGAAGGCAGCACACTTTTGATGTGGCAGATAAGATGGATGAGGACTTTGGTGTGGCACCCCTGATGAGTCAAGACTCTGGAATGGCAGTGCTGGAAATTGAAGAACTCTGGCAAGGAGACTCGTTACAGGCATAATTCTTTATTGAGACATGTTGGTTGTACTGCAGTCAAACCACATCTTTAAGAAGGTCACGAGTCTAATTTAGTCTACACAAGTCTTATTTGAGCAAAGTTGTCCTGTGTATATATGTTATGGGGAGGGGGGCAGTGTTAAGGTGGAGGTGGCTAAACAAGTCATGTAAATGTGGTGTATAGTTCCAGATCCTTTTCAGACACTAACCAGACATGTTTATCAACAAAAGAGTTATTTTGGCCAGAATTTATCCACAAAGGCACAGTCATTGAGACCCTACCTGTAGCATTTGAATCACTTTGGGATCTGTCACTGCTCAAGAAGGCATAACTTTTCAGTTACATAATTGTTAATTGGGAACTATAGATTATAAAAAAATATATATTCTCACAGCAGCAAGGATGCAACTAAACTCTGTCAGTAATGCTCAATCTAGCACCAGTATTGGGCCTAGGGAATGGCATGATATTGCAGCCCAAACCATCACTGATCCTCCCATGCTTGACTCTGGTTGGTATGCTTCTTTGGGGCTTCTCCACACCGTAACTCTCCTAGATGTGGGAAAGACAGTGAAGGTGGACTCATCAGAGAACAATACATGTTTCATTTGTCCACAGCCCAATAATTTTGGCTGCTGTACCATTGAAACATGTGTTTAAAATTAGCATGAGTGGGAAAAGTTTTGGCTATAGCAGTCGGCCATGTTTATTGACCCTGTGGAGCTCCCTACCAACAGGTTTGGTGGAAACAGGACAGTTGAGGTGCACAATTATTTCTGCAGTGAGTTGGGCAGCTGTAGTTTTATGTTTTTTTGGATACCATCGGTGTTAGCACCAGGACATCCCTTTAAACAGCTTCCTCTTGCGTCCACAGTTACTCCTGTTGGATGTGGTTCTTCTTCTTGGTGGTTGGCTGACATTAATCTGGATACCGTGACTCTTGATACATTACGAAGACTTGCTGTATTAGTCAAAGATGTGCCAGCAAGACGCACACCAACAATTTATCCTCTTTTGAACTCTGATATGTCAACATATCACATAATGTTGTGTGCATTTTAATATTTTAAGCAACACTGTGCTATTACTCAGCTAATTAAACCTTCACACTCTGTTCTAACTGGTAGAATTTGTAATCAATGAAGACTGGCCACCAGCTGGTCAAATTTAGCCATGAAACCTCCAACACTAAATTGGCCAGTGTTTTAGTTTTATTGTCCAACCCCTGTACTTTCGCAATGTACATCAATTGTGTTTTGTAACCATAAATGTCATTTCTGCCACATGCTGTTTTTTCCACCACAGGGGCCTGTGTGATGGAAATGACAGTGGTGGAAATGACATTTCTACAGTTTTTGAAAAGATTAAAAATAGCTTCACCGATGAGATTTGATTTGACACTAGCATTTCATGTATACACAATACCCTTATTTACCCTAATTTTATTAGCTTTTTAAAAACACCTTTTAAAGGTACAGCATGTTTGGAAATGACATATAATAAATGTATTTCCTACAGAAAAAAACAACTTAAACCAGCCTAGGCTGGTTGGCTATTCCAGGTTTTGGCAATTTCCAGGCTGGTTTCCAGCCATTTCCAGCATGTTCTTAGCTGGTCAGGCTGGAAAATGACCAACTAAAACTAGCTTGACCAGCCTAGACAGGCTGGGAGCCCAGCCAAAACCAGCTATGTCCAGCTTAAACCAGGCTGGTCAACCAGCTAAAACCAGGCAACCAGCCCAGGCTGGTTTAAGCTGGATTTTTCAGCAGGGTTACCTTATCAAGTAATATTTACTCACGTGTTTTTGATGAAAATTTAACTTGAACATGTGCTCTGATGTCACTATTCATTTTCATAAAAACCACCTAAACAATCTTTCACACAGACTTTTTAAAGTTTGTGCGAAATGAAGCTACGGCTACCCAGCAGGAAGCTCAGTTGAAGGTACGTCGGTCCCTTCATGATCATTAATGGCTGGTATGGTATGGTACGGTTCGGGTCGGTACGGGTCACCTTTATCAGGCTTGCGTATCCACTAACAAGGGTATCCTTTTGGTGGGCGTGGTGTATGACAGAAGTTTTCAGTTGACGTCATTTTCGCTCGAGAAAATGTCTACAGTAAAGCTGTACATTTCGTTCACAAATCATATGAGAAGCACTTTTCACAAAACAGATGCTTTATACACATAAATACTTGTGTAGAAATGTTTATTACTAACTTTTCTATGAACAGGATTTGATTATAACTGCAGATCAATGACAGGGCAAAAGAGCCTAATGTAATGTCTGTAATTATATTAAATAAATAAATGCAACATATATGAACACATACAGTCCCTTACAGTCTCCCATATGTTACCAACTACAGAAGAACTACACGCAACAGACATTTCGTCCTTATTTAGGTTCAATTACAACACAAATTATAGCCCACAGTCAGTGAAAACCTCTTATCTGTGTCTGTAATCTTCAGCAGCACATGTAGCCTCTGTTAGAGAGTAATTCCATCATTCTGAGTTTATAATAGTCCAAAAGGTGATAATAATAATAGTTAAACATGGCAGATTGTTCACGTTTGCTAAAAAAATAATGTGCTCCTTTTTTCCAGCTTCTCCTTTATTTTTTCGCGCGTCACTCTCACGTTTGCCAGTGTCTGACAGGATCGGGTTTCAAAGGCACTTCAATAATCAAGTGCACGTTATTATCATCAGCTCAAGAAAGGCGAGCGCAAGCAAAAAAAGCGAAACCGCTCACGCCTCAGACTGGCTCGTAAAAAACTACGAGGCACAGGGTAAATCTGCTCTTCTTCTTGGCTTTGTGGCTTTTCATCAAGACGGCGACAAGGTTTAATTGAGCCCGAGTCGACCATGGCTCGTTATTATATGTATATATATATATAATTCCACTGTAATGTCTTGGCTGTGTATTTTAAACATGGCAGGTTTTTTGTTTTCATTCTGGCTTGTTGCGTAAGCGTATGACGTGTCTCTGTAAACCAATAGTGTTTGGTACCCTTTCGAAAGGGTGCCGAAAAAGTGGTACAGTACAGTTCGGTACGCCTTTTGACAGTGGAAACGGCCATTAAAGAGTACCGAAACGAACCGTACCACTCAGTGGAAATGGGCCATAAGCAAATCAATGAAGTGACTCACCAGTTAGAGCTTCCTGCTAATTACCATATATCTCCTTCCATGTATCCCTGCTCAAACCAGTCCACCCGGAGAGTGACCCCGGCCAGGAGGCCCCAGAACCACTCCCGCCATTGGACATTGGGGTCAGCTCCAATTTCTGGTGGACTGGGAAGAACACAGACCTGAGGAGAGATCATGGGTTTCTGCCTAGGACATTCTCGACCCTTCCCTCAGAGGAATTTTATCAAGCCAGGCCCGACTGACCAGCTCCCAAACCACGGGGGTATCCACGTCGAGCTCCAGAACACCACGCCAGCTGAGGGAGCCCTCGCCCGACTACTGACTTTGCTCCGCTCCCTCTGCGCTCACTTCCTGTTTGTGCTGTATTTCAGTGAGAACTCGTGCCATGTTACTTTGCGAAGTATTGCCAGTTTACCTGCCTTACCAAGGGTTGTTCCAAGTGACTTTCATGACTGCTATCCTGAGTAGCCTGCCTGCTTTGATCACGTACGTTCTCTGTCTTTGCTCTCTTGATCTTTTTGGACTGATTGTTGTTATATTGAACTTCTGCCTGCCTTATCACTACATCTTCTGGATTTGTCCTTGTGTTTGTCGAATGGTTTGGATTGCTCACATGTTGCCAACTCATTGCCTGTTTACACATTCTTGTCTCTGCGTAAGCCCCTTAATAAACTTCCGAATATGGATTCTAACACTATCTCAGCTTCCTCATTACAGAATACTTCGCCTACCATGAATCGAGCGGAAGTCTCAAACCTGCAAGCTACTGTCGCATACCAGGGTGAAATGTTAAAGGGCTATCAAGAGCTATTGATGCAACTGCAGTCAATAAACAAACATCTGATGCACTTCATTCGATCATTGCCTCCGACCACACCGAAGACGGAAAGCTTTGCTATTCCAGATAAGTTTTATGGCACTGCTGGAAACTGCAAAATCTTTCTCCGTCAAGTGAAAATTTATATGGAGCACCAGCGAGAGAAATTTGAATCTGAAGAGAAAAAAATGTGTGTTTATGATTACACTGTTGACTGGGAGAGCTATTGACTGGGCCGCAGCAATCTGGGACTCAGATTCTTAATTAAAAACATCATTGGACTATTTTATGCAAAAGATCCATGAGGTTTTTAAGTACCCAGCTGGAGGAAAAAGGAGTATCTACACAGTTAATCAATCTCATGAAAGGAAACAGCCTGCTGATTATGCGATCGAGATTAGGACCATTGCTGCTCAGAGTGGTTGGAATGATACAGTTTGAAAGCTATGCTTCACCGCAGTCTGAATGTGGATCTTCAAACGGAGTTGGCTAGTAAAGGTGATAAGTTGTTATTTTTCTGAAATTGTCAGCTGACGTAAGTTCATTGGTACATTAGATGCATTCGACATGAAGCACAGCTGCAGCCGATGATCAACGAGAATAGCCGAGTGCCGGCTGGGGCGGAGTTGAAAGGCGTCAAGCCGGATGGCCGGACACTCCAGGGTTCAAAGTTGCGGCAGTCATGATGACCGATCACATGGCGTCATCATAATTTTTTTCATTTTTTAAAATTTATAACAACAAAAGATTTACAAATAAAACAGAATACAGTCTCTACAAACTATAGTTCAATTTTAAACAATAGAGGAATAATGAATTAAATATATTACAAATGCATGAGAGAAATAAGGTGAAACGAGGGTAATATAAACATAAAAACAAACAAGCCTATTAAATACAAAGCAATAAGCACAAATTCAAGGAGTTTAAACATCACTCTAGGATATGCTATAAAGGGGTTTACATTTATTTACATTTTTAGATATAAAAGTTTCCAATATATATAAATGTAAAACACAAAACAAGGTGTTTATTGTCTTTTAAGATTATTTTGGATAATGAAAGCATTTTCAAAAAAAACACTTTAATCCAAAAAGATTGAACAAAAGGACATTCCTAAAATAAGTGATTACACTTAAGGTAGACGTTTCCCAGAAAGACCAGGTATAAACGGCTAGACAGGAAATAAAATATATATATTTTAGAATCCTAAAAATTATCTTATAATTATTTAATAAAATAGTTCTTTAACTTAATTTGTTAAAAAAAACCTTTAGGGTGGCAGGATCAATGATGATAATTATTTTATTTTATATCTGTAAGACTTATTTTAATTGATATTTGGGTTATTTACCAAAATATATCATTTAAATCGTTCATGGAGCTGAATGTAGTAAATAGTCTGTGTAAAAAGGTCGAAAATAAACCTATGCAAAGAAGCTAGACTATATAACCAGATTATTTAACAAAGCATGATTTCTGCAGTAAAATATTTGTAGTCTTTTAATAAGCATTTTGTGTACAATATGGTATAAAAAGTTAATTGTTTGTTTTGAAATTTGTGAGACAGAAGTTGTCCAATAATAAACCCGAAACACAAGTGGTTGTTGTCATGCGGTGAACTCGGCCAATCGTGTAATGTCGATGTCGTCATCAGAGCTCGTGCAGTCGCTCTTCAGATGCTGCAGGGCCTAAATCAGTCATCTGATTTGTGCTGTCGCAGTACTTTGATGCCACATGTGACAATCATGTGGCGTCGGCGCAGCATCAATCCGGTCAAAATTTCTAACCAGTATGCACTGCTTTAAGACAGATTTCAATCGATCTGCGCAGTGCTGCATGAAGTCAAACGCACCTACAGTCCAATCCAATCGACATACACAGGGGTAAATCCAGAAGACATAGTAAGACTGCAGGCAGACGTTCAATATAACAACAATCAGTCCAAAATAGATCAAGAGGGCAAAGTCAGAAAACGTACGTGATCAAAGCAGGCAGGGTGATACACAGGATAGCAGTCATGAAAGTTGGTAAGGCAGGTAAACTGGCAATTACAGATGTGACTTTGTGCGCCGAGGCTTCAAAGCATGTATTAAAAAAAAAGCGATACATTTCGCAGTGAAGCAGTGTACTGGAGCTTGATTCGTTTTGCCATCATCATGTGATCAGTGACGTCTGAAGCTTCATTTTCACCTATACCCACGTGACTGCATCGAATTTTGATTCAAAGGTTTAAACACCCTCATGGGTTAGTAAAGTGTATAGCGAGAGATTAGGCATCAATTACATACGTTTCTACTGTTTCAAAGCACTGCACTGTTCCAACACACCAGTAATTAAACTAAAATACAATAGTAATTTATAGTAAAAAGGTTTTGAACCTTACTAAAGTGTATTAGCGTATTTTTTACAACTATCTTTAAAGAAGACCACTGCCCATCATAGTATAGTGTTTAATGGAGGCCAGCTGGCGAGTGCAAATTGAAAGCGTCACTCCAGTTACCTCCTCCTTAGAGCATTCATCTCCCATGCAGGAATCGCCGGTTCCCTGCTTGGAACGAGTGGGTGGGCGAAGGACTAATTGGAATACGATAAATGTAAATACTTTTGAATACCTTGGATTTTACTTCAGTCATCGGTGGTGTAATGTAACATACCGTATGTGTAAAAACTACAGTAATGGAGTAATTTGTTTATATTACGGTTGTTGTATTACTACAATAATGAGTTGATCACTTGTAAACATTTGACAATTTTGCAACACAGTGCTTTCCCACACTTTAACCAGCCGAGGTCCTCATTGAGTTCTAATTTAGAAAGCTTTGAGTAACGAACCTTTTTCCGATTCAATTGAGTCAAGCGCTTCACTGGTTCAGAAAGCTTCATTTCACCATCACTACTGGCAATACTTTGCAAAGAAGCATGGCCTGAGCTCTCGCTGAAATACAGCACAAACAGTAAGTGAGCACAGAGAGAGCAGAGCTGAGTCAGTAGTCGGGCGAGGACTCCCTCTGCTGGCGTGGCATTACATGGTACAATTCATTTATTCATTTTCTTTTCGGCTCAGTCCCTTTATTAATCCAGGGTCACCACAGCGGAATGAACCGCCAACTTATCCAGCACATGTTCTACGCAGCGGATGCCCTTCCAGCTGCAACCCATCTCTGGGTAACACCCATACGCTATGGACAATTTAGCCTGCCCAATTCACCTGTACCACATGTCTTTGGACTGTGGGGGAAACCAGAGCAACCGGACAAAACCTACGCAAACGCAGGCAGAACATGCAAACTCCACACAGAAACGCCAACTGACCCAGCCGAGGCTCGAACCAGCGACCACCTTCTTGCTGTGAGGCGACAGCACTACCTACTGCGCCACTGCGTTGCCATTTACTGTAATATTTTAGATAAATATTACATAAAAGAATATAAGCACACATAAAAGAAGTTAATAATTGAATAATTATACAGTCAGGTAAAGCAAGTCACATTAAATGGAATGAGTATATTCTAGTTGACAGATTTTTTTAATACTTGAAATGTAATAAAAATATCAAATAAAACAAATTAAATACTGACATGAAATGAGCCTTGTGATTTCGCTAACATTTTACTTTTTGTGCAGGGTAATGTTATCATTATCCACAATAATCGCTAAAGACTTAGACAGTAATTATTAATTAGACCATATACTGATTTTGAACTGTATTGTCCTCCAAGATGAAACAGTGAAGCACCAATGTTTCCTCTTTTATCAGAATTTATTTTCCCATTAAAATGTTTAACCTAATGGAAATCTGTCAAACACCTACTAACAATTATAACTTCAGTTACTTTCAGGAACATTTCAGTAGTCACATCTTTAAAATCTGTCAAAGTTTCACCTTATCAAACTTCACCATTTGACAAAGGTGAAGAAAAAAAAAAAAAAGAGAACCCAGGCTCAGTTTCGGCATGACCATTTCTCCTCTGGCCAAACTTCTTATGCAGAGCTGCAGTTGAAAGAAGCACTGACATCCCATAGCCATTCAGAATTGCACCCTACTCATTACGAAATAGTTAGTTATCTGATACACCAACACATTAAACCACAATAGCATTAAAAGTACATACTGAGTGACTGATATTTTCTTTCACAGATCTAGCATTCTTGTAGGCTATAAATAACGTTCCCCTTCTAGGGAACTTCAACACTGCGTCTAACCAGAACGCTAGGGGAACACCTCTTTTATACGCGTCTTGAAGCACATGTGAAATCAATCTAATGTAATTAAGCGGTGTCGTCAGACCAGAGAGTATAAAAGCCTTTGCTTTCTTTGCTTTCAAGAAGCACGCACGTGAAAAAAACACCCTCTCTGTGACCATTCATTACTGACTTTGCATACACAAAATACAAAAAAACTGACAAACTTGCTTTTTTTTTTTGTTTTTGATATGGCAGAAAAAAACTTTAAACGCTGTGTGCTTCCATGTCCCCGTTTTATCACGGCTGATGACTCACATGATTTGTGTTTAGAGTGTTTGGGAGAGGAGCATGCCCTGGCAGCATTTGAGAATGCTGACTGTGTGCACTGTGATGCTCTCTCCCGCAAAGTGCTGCGTAGTCGGAGGGAGTTCTTTAATAAAACTCCTGCGGCTCGCGCTCCTCGCGGTTCGGGTCCCGCTCGTGCTGAGGCTGAGCGTAGACTCCGTTCATGGGGTTCACAATTAGATTTAGCGGACGAGATGGAGACGGACTCTGTCCTTTCTCTTCCTCTATCCGCGAGATCTAATCCTCCCTCGGGAGTGTCAGAAGCACGCTCTGCGGTTTCTTCTGCGCCTCGTGGGAGGGCGGTGTCATCCGTTTCCGAGGAAACCGATGCGCCACTGCAGCAAAGCCAAAGAGGGTCGGGGGATCTGCCACCCCGGTCAGTAGAATATGAGGAGTTAGTGGAGGTGATTTCACGTGCTGCTGACATGTTTGATGTAATAGACTGGCAGCCAGCACGTGAGCAGCAGCAGCTGCATCTGACAGGAATGCTGGATGAGAGAGAATTACCCAGCAGAGTTGATCCTCCACTGAGGGACCTCCCCTTCTGTCCCGAACTACATCATGCTGTTTCTAAATCATGGAATAATCCGTATTCAGCTCGTTTAATGACACCAAAAACGGTTGTTTATTCAGCAGTTCGTGGGCTGGGGGAAAAAGCATGTACAGAAATGCCAAAAATAGAAGAGGATCTAGCACGTCATCTTCGTCCAGATTTAAAATCTGCAAGGGTCCCATTTTTGTCATCTAGACCATTAAGAGTCACATCTGGTCTAGTTGGCAAAGCATATATGACGGCTGGTCAGTCTTTCGGATGCCTGCACACTATGTCAGTGTTGCAGGCATATCAGGCTGACCTAATAAAAGAGTGCTTAGATGGTGGGGGAGCAACACCCGAACAGCTTCGAGAAGCTCTTCGGGCGTCGGATTTAGCTTTAAGAGCTACTAAAGAGGCGGCCTCTAGTTTGGGGCGGTCTATGGCAACCCTGGTGGCTACTGAGCGGCACCTCTGGCTGACACAAGTAGAGGTGTCAGAAAGTGATAGAGCTATTTTTATGGACGCTCCAATATCAAGCTCAGGGCTTTTCTGTGACGCCGTCGATCGCGTCGCCGAATCCTTTGACAGAGTGAAAAAACGCTCTAGCTCCCTCGGGGACTTTCTCCCCCCAAGATCTAAAAGTCAGGGGGCTGCTAAAAGACAGCCCCAGCCGTCAACCAGCTCCTCATATCGGGCGGTACAAAAGGAGAGTGTGGCGTCTCGGGCTCCCCCTCAGGAAAAGAGGGCCTGGAGAGCACGCTCTCAGCCTGAGCCTTCCTCAAAAAATCCCACAAGGAAAATAGTAATTTCCAGGAAGGCGAAGGATAAAAGAAAGTCCTGACGTGTTGGGAGGCAGGCTTCCCAAGGCCCCCCCTGGACATCGAGAGCACCATTCGGCGCCCTCATTGAACCAGGGTCCGTGGAGAAAGGGACACACCACCTCACCACTTACGTCGGTGGGGGGATTTTTGCCTCCCGGGGTGGGCATTCCTCAGTGTCTGAGGGCATTGGGGACCCCACCCCCTCTTCGGAGGGTCCAAGAGCAACCAGAGGCCAGTCTCAAGAGGCTGGTACCTCTAGCACATTTTTTGGCAGCGTGGAAACACCTGCCGATGGTGTCTCAGTGGGTCCTGTTCACGGTGGAACACGGCTACAAAATACAGTTTTGTGCACGGCCACCTCACTTCAACGGTGTTACACCCACCATAGTGAAGCCAGAACAGGCTCTGGTTATGGAACAGGAAGTACTGGCTCTATTAAAAAAGGCGCGATAGAGCGTGTTCTCCCACTCGACAGAGAATCAGGGTTTTACAACTGGTATTTTATAGTTCCCAAAAAGGATGGGGGACTGCGTCCCATATTAGATCTGAGAAATCTAAATCGGTCCGTCGGGGCCCTCAGGTTCAGGATGTTAACCATCAAAAACGTGGTGTCACAAATTCAGTCCGAGGATTGGTTTGTGACAATAGACCTGAAAGACGCATACTTCCATATATCGATCCTTCCCCAACACAGGAGGTTCGCTTTCGGTGGCGAAGCGTTCCAGTATCGGGTTCTTCCATTCGGCCTAGCTCTGTCACCTCGAACCTTCACCAAAGTAGTCGAAGCGGCACTAGCACCACTTCGTATGCAGGGTATACGTATCCTAAACTACATAGACGATTGGCTAATTCTAGCTCAGACTCACGATATGGCAGTTCGACATCGAGATGTCGTTCTTACTCATATCAGAAGGTTGGGGTTTCGGTTGAACACCGCAAAAAGTATGCTTGTTCCAGCCAGGACGACCATTTTTTTAGGTGTGCTATGGGACTCCATGACGATGCGAGCACGTCTGTCCCCGCCACGAATCGCTTCGATTCAGTCAGCCGTACACAGAGTCAAACTAGGCCAGTTCATTACTGTGAAATGCTTTTAGAGAGTGTTGGGTCTCATGGCAGCAGCAGCCAGCATGATTCCATTTGGTCTGCTGTACATGAGACCCCTGCAGTGGTGACTCAAATCCAGGGGGTTTTCCCTCAAGGGGAATCCTTTCCGCATGATCAAGGTCTCGCGGCACTGCCTTCGAGCCTTAAGTATGTGGAAAATGCCCTGGTTCCTGTCCCAGGGCCCAGTGTTGGGGGCTGTCTGTCATCGCGTCATGCTTATGACAGATGCTTCTTTAATGGGCTGGGGAGCAACCCTGAGGGGGCTTCCTGCAGCGGGACAATGGGGAGAACATCATTGTTCTTGGCACATAAACTGCCTGGAGATGATGGCCGTGTTTCTGGCCTTCAAACATTTTCTCCCGGATTTAAGGGGCCATCATATTCTAGTCCGCACGGACAACACATCGGTGGTCGCTTACATCAACCATCAGGGGGGTCTGAGGTCTCGAATGCTATGCAAGCTGGCACATCGGATCCTCCTGTGGGCCCAGAACAAAATTCTGTCCATCAGGGCAATGTATGTCCCGGGCCATCTGAACAGGGGAGCAGATCTCCTGTCGAGGCAGGGGGTGAGATCCGGGTAATGGAAACTTCACCCAGAGGTGGTGGAGACCATTTGGGAAAAATTCGGGAGAGCGCAGATAGACCTGTTTGCTTCCCAAGAGACCACGCATTGCATACTGTGGTTTTCTCTCTCGCATCCAGCCCCTCTGGGATTGGATGCCATGGTGCAGACATGGCCGAGGCTTCGTCTATATGCTTTTCCCCCGGAGAGTCCTGGAGAGGGTCCGTCAAGAGATTCAGTTACTGCTGGTAGCCCCGTTTTGGCCTACGAGAATTTGGTTTTCAGACCTCATAGCCCTGCTGGCGGGTCTCCCGTGGGAGATCCCCATCAGGAGGGACCTCCTGTCCCAGGCGGGAGGAATGATACTTCATCCCCAACCCGACCTGTGGAAACTGTGGGTGTGGCCTCTGAGGGGGCCCACCTCATAGAGTATGGACTGTCAACCGAGGTTGCTCAGACCATTCTAAGCTCCAGGGCTCCCTCCACAAGGAAGCTTTATGCCCTAAAATGGGCTCTCTTTTCAGCTTGGTGTAGAGAACACCAGCTGAACCCAGTCAGCTGTCAGGTAGCCTCAGTGCTGGAATTTCTCCAAGATCGCCTGTCTGCTGGGTTAGCTGCATCCACTCTGAGAGTGTATGTTTCAGCTATAGCGGCCTACCGTTCCCCCCTAGATGATGAGTCACTAGGGCAGGATCCGCTAATTCGTCGCTTTCTACCTGGAGCCATAAGGCTAAGGCCTGTCAGCACACACAGAGTACCGACATGGGATTTAACATTGGTGCTCGAGGGCATCTCTGTTCCCCCATTTGAGCCACTGCAGGAGGCTTCAGATAAGTTTCTGACATTAAAAACAGCTTTTTTATTAGCTATTTCTTCTCTAAAAAGGGTTGGTGACCTCCAGGCTCTGTCGGTTGCACCTTCATTTCTGGAGTTTGTCCGGGCATGTCTAAAGCCTTTCTTTATCCCAGACCTGGGTATGTGCCGAAGGTGCCCACTCATGTGACGAGACCTGCTGTGCTGCAGGCCTTTAATCCGCCCCCATTTCAGTCGTCGGACCAAGAGAAATTGAATTTACTCTGCCCAGTTAGGGCTCTGGATACATATGTTAACCGGGTTATCAACTGGAGAAAGAGTGAGCAGTTACTGGTCTGCTTCGGACCCTCAAAGAGGGGGAGTCCGGCGAACAAGCAGACTATAAGTAATTGGATAGTTGAGACTATCTCAGTTACCTATCAGGCTGCTGGACGTCCCGCACCTAAATTTAAGGCCCACTCCACAAGGGCTGTAGGGGCCTCCAAAGCTTCTTTTTCGGGCTCTGCCCTTTCTGACATTTGTTTGGCGGCAGGATGGTCGACGCCACATACATTTGTGCGTCATTATCAACTCGATGTACACATCTCACCAGGGTCCTCTGTTCTCACTGCTTAGTGTGTGTTCACAGTCAGCAGTGAATCTGGCCTAGTGGGTATTGCGTTCCCCTAGCGTTCTGGTTAGACGCAGTGTTGAAGTTCCCTAGAAGGGGAACGTCTCAGGTTACGTATGTAACCATAGTTCCCCGAGAGGGAACGAGACACTGCGTCTTCGGCCATACTCTCTTCTGCCTGTTACTTCTTTCAAGCAAATTTGAAGTTAACACTGAATGCTCAGTGCAGGCTTTTATACTCTCTGGTCTGACGACACCGCTTAATTACATTAGATTGATTTCACATGTGCTTCAAGACGCGTATAAAAGAGGTGTTCCCCTAGCGTTCTGGTTAGACGCAGTGTCTCGTTCCCTCTCGGGGAACTATGGTTACATACGTAACCTGAGACGTTTCATGTAATGGCTATGTTGCTACCTATTTTATGTTCAAGGTGTGAGATAATCTGCAGGTGCTTTCAGTATGGCTATTAATGTCATGCAAAATGGTAATCAAACTCACATAAGAAATACATAAAAACTGAATAGCACATAAGCAGTACCTGAGGGTTTCTTTTCCAGAGTAACTTAAATGTATATGCTAACATTGCTGTTTGTCTAGCTGTGACGTGGTTTCATGTTTATAAAAACGTATAAGTGCTGGGTGTTCAGCCATATGTTGTTTCTCACATCACTATAGAGAAGTCGATTTAAAGGGCACATAGTTTACCTCTTTTTTAAGATTTAATATTAATATTATGGTTCTTCTGAGTGTGCCAGTTTAGGTTCAGTTCAAAACACAATTCAGATTTTTTTATTATAATGTGTTAAAAAGTGTCATGTTGGGGGCGTGTCCACAGTTCGCTGATTTATGGGTGTGTTGCTTCACATGTAAATTAGTTTCGGCTTCCTGCCAACGTAACAAGGGGGCGGGGCCATGAGCTCACCCGCTCTGCGTTTGCAACAGAGTCTGACAGGCAGACTGCGAGAACGAGCTGGAGTGAGAGGTTTAGCATTCAGTCGTACATGTACGACTCTGACACAGACCAAGCAGAGAGTACAAAATCATTTGTGTCTTTGTACAGTTTTACAGCCAACTGTGTGCTAGTTTCAAGTGCCGAGCTTGTACACAGAAACTAATAACCACGCACACTGAATTAACTTTGACTGAGGCACCGGATGCGCCGCTCAAAGCCGCGACACGGCACACCAGACATTCTCTGTGGCGCAGCAGATACATGAAGTGTCCCGAATCGTCGCGCCACGTATTTTTGAATTCTAAACATAGGTTTCTGCAGCCGTCCGCGGCACCCAGCCGTCGACTTGAGTGTACCCTGATAGAAACCGATGTTTAAAATTCTAAAACGCATGCTAGTTAAGATCACAGGGAGCTTCTGGGATCGCGAGAAATGCAAACGGCTGAAGTATAAGGTAGACTCGATGAGAAGTACACATGTTTGCAAACCTACCTAAAGATACAACCAATAATTCCGATTAGAGCGATAATGTGGAGAATATTGCTCTTGTGTTGAGCCCAATGAGCCTTGCATCTAAAAATAGAGCAAGGGTGTTCCTTTAGTGATATCGCTTCGACTCACGCTGAAAATGGCGGACGTGAATCAACAAACTAAGGATATGATGACGCGCCTGTCAATCAATATTGGTGAGTGGGGGGAGCGCTCTCCTACGTAAAGTTGCAGTCGGTTTGAAAACCCCTCCAATTGGTCCACCATTTTTTATGTTGTTAAATTGAAAAAAAGCACTGGGTGTGCTTATATCACCCAAATATGACGGTCTATACACCATATATGCACATATGTTTGTCCAAACAGCTTGAAAAGTAGATTTTTTACCATAGGTGCCTTTTAATTGTAGAAAATTGAGAAAAAATGAACTAATAAGCAACAAGTGGAAAGCAAAGGCTATTATACACAAGCTAACAAGGCAGAGAAGGAAGCCAAGGAATTTACACTGAAACAAACAGGGAGGTGGCATATGGAAGCAGATCATAATATTCAAATTTTTCTTTACTTAAATTTGCATTCTCCATAACATGTGCAAAATAAAAACAATAATCAAATTATTGATTTGACATTTTTAACCACATTTTTAAAATGCTCACTTACTATAAATTGCAAAATTACATTAAAATATAACACAAAAATAGAATTTGATTTGTTTAATGGACAAGCAGAAACAATGCTCATTTAAATGTTCCTTGCCCTAATTGCATGTAGACTCTCACAGTTGCATTTTCAACTAACTGTGGTTTGTAGCAAAATCTGATGTGTATTTTAAAATGCATTCTGAGACAAAAGAACAACAAAAAGGTAGCAAATTGGTGAGTAAATGTATTTTTAATACACGGACACTCACACCATTTTCAATCACTATATCACTACAAATGACGAGTCAAAGTGGTTTTGAAAAATGCATTCTCATTATTTAAAGAAAATAAGTGAAGTTGTTTGGGTTAATTGTAATCAGAAAACACTATAAGCCAGATTTGAAAATGGGTTTAAAAAAAAAAAAATCACACATTCAAGGTGATATTGTTTATCTTTCAAATCATATATTATGATTATATTTGAATCTTATTTTGTAGGAAAAAAAGAAGAAAAAACTAAGTGAAAATTATTTGGTGTAAAATGAAAGCAGTTCACATGATTCTTACATTTGCAGGGTATTTATTAGCATCACATTACAAACATCACAACAATTACCAGATATTAATTAAGCTGACAGTTCTACATCAACACAGCTCATATTTCTTGTGAAAATGTAGAATGTAATTAATTTTTCATTCCTCCTTGATATGTTTGTGGATCCAGGAGAGAAAATCCTCATCAATGGTAAAAGTACCATCTGGATTGATGGGAACAGTGACGGGGAGGTAAATATCCCTTCTTGACATTGTGATCTAGAGAAACAACAACACAAAGAGTTAGTTGATTTTCTTAATATACCTTTGAATGAGTCCAAATTTTGAGGAAAATTGTTTCACCTCTGGAATCCTAGCAATGATATTCAAGGATCTCTGAGATGGCAAGGCTGCAGTCAGTTCAATCTCTTTCTCGCTGTTCGTTGCTCTTTCAAACCTGAATCCTGTGTCGTAAGCTGCATTAAGGATGTGTTTAGAGACCCTAATTGCAAGAGGAAGAGCAAAGGGGAGCAAATAATTAAGATATTTTCTACACTATATAATTGTTGTTCAGTGCTGATAATCATTACTTTTTGGCATAGGTGGTGGCAATTTTTGGCAGTCTTTCCCATTCCACTTCTAGACGTGCAGCAGGGAATTCACCCAGGACACCAGCTTCAGCTTTAGCAAAAACTGCATACTGTTTGCACTCCGCACCCCAGGAAAACTTGGCCTGAAATCACATTTGAGATTAAAGAATGGTACTGAAGAAGAGAAATACATTTTGCCAAATGTTCTCGTCTTACAGTGACTTTGTGCTTGCTCAACAGAGCACCATCGGCACAGATTTTCATGTTGTCATTTTCAGCAATAGAGGAAGCTATGAGTTGCACTCTTGCAGTTGGTTTGTCAAAGTAAACAGCCAGTTGGTAGCCCAGAAGCTTCTGGTCAGCTCTAACGGCACGGGCGATGATAGCAAAAACAGGTGGAATATCATCTCCGAGGAACCTCTTCTGAAAGGGAAAAACAAATAAAAATGATTTGGAACTACATCATATTTTGGTTTTGTGTATTTATGGGCAAACAGCTGAGACTCACTTTTTTCTGCATTTGTTCAAAGCTAGCGGCAGCGCTTCCACTGCTAGTATCCTTTGTGGCACTATGGGGTGCCAAGTACTGCCAGAAAGAAAAAAAAAAACTTTAGGTTTGAAGTAACCCAAAAAATAAGTAACAATAGTAACAATAGAGTTTTGAACAGTTACCCGATCTTTGTGGAATTTCCTGAAAGGCTCCATGATGGTGGCAGTCTGAAAAAACATGCAATTTTTATTAATTTACTTGATTATTGTTATTTCTTTTAATTTTGAGACAGATTTTGGCTACTTAACACACTACTTCCCATGTCTTTACCTTAGACATACGAGAGCTGGACATGGAGGAGCTTGAGCTTGAACTTGAACTTGAACTTGAACTTGAGCTTGAGCTAGTGCTGGTGCTGCGGCTGTTGCGGCTGCTGCTGCTGCTTTCAGAAGAGACGGATGTATTTTTAGCTTCAGTGTCCAGGATTTCCCTCAGTTTCAACAAGAAAGCCTGTCCTTCAGGAGAATCATCATCAATGATGTTGATTTGCTTAACAAGCCTCTCAGCAGCTCTAGGACCAACTTGGACTTCAAACTCCAGTCTTTCAACTGCAGGACCTTCAGCTACAGCCAGAACAATAAACAAGTAATTAAATTTTTTTTTTATTTGAAAAAACAACAACAATTTTAATCATCAATGTTATAGTCTCTCTCTCTCTCTCTATCTTCTCACCTCTTGCCACAGCAGCACGGGCTGTGTGGTGTCCAATTATGTAGAAAAGAGTCGAATTTCTAATAAAAGCAGCATTGTGAGAGTGCACCTCAACACATCCCTTGATTTCAATGTATGGGACAGCATAACAGAGGGTCCTGTCAAATGGAGCAGGAGCTGTCACCGAAGCACCAGGTGACACCTCAGAGGACTGAAAAAAAAAACAATCAAATGAAATATCTGCACCTTGGAGTTTAAAGCACAGTTCTGCATGTTTCTATATGTCTGTGTCATAGATATGTACACTAGATACCTAGAACCTTGAGCACGCGTCAATAGCGCCGCCACATTTTGTACAGTGCTCCCAGTGTGGCCATGTGAAGATGCTGGACTGAAGGTGCTGTGTAACAGGTGTAGTAACGAGCAAACAAAGAAAACAACGCACAAAGGCATATTTTATAGGTAAGATTTCGTTTTTTACGTTTTTTGTATGTTACAAACTTTGTGCAAAACAAGGCATGTTATCGATGATAATACAGCTACTTATTGCATTCACCATAAGGCAAAGTAGCACCAACTCTAGGCTTATGCTAGTTTTGTTGAATAAAATAAGCCAACAATGAAAAAGAAATATGACAACAAGACAATGATGCCAGAAACTTGTATTATTGTCGACTAAGTGAGCGAGTCATTCATAACATGGATTCATTCACAAACGAATCACTTCCTCCGTCAGAATGAGAAGTGAAAGTGGGAGAAGGGGTGTGTTTCAGGACATGGATTATTTAAAATTTAACAGGGAGGGTGGATAATACATTTCCATGCACACAAACACACACTCTTTGTCAGCAATGCCCTTGTGATCACTTAACCATTGATGTAGAAAAGTAATGTAAAATTATATTTTTTGTTATTTAAAAAAATACTTGCGTACTGACCACCGGGAAAATTCCCAGTCATAGATATATGTATATATGTGTATATATCTCTGGCTCTGGATGGCCACAGTCCTCCAATGCACCTTGGTCCCACATTTATTTCAAATGAGCACTGCCCTGTACAAAAATGCCGGCTCTATTGACGCATTCCTTCCAATAGACAACAACATGGTAGGCGACATCTAAATGTAATTATCTATGTGTCTATGTCTTCATTCAAAGCTTACCAAATCACCAGCATAAGATGCCTGGGAGTTTTGCAGAGACAATTCAGGTACCATGGGAACAGACCTTTCAGAACTGTGATCTTCAATGTTTCTGACCACGGCAAGAGTCTCGAAGCTGTGAGAGCATGATAGTTATAAAAGTGTGTTCACAACAACAACAAAAAAATTCTTTACAGAAATGTCATTACCTTGCAGAAGCAATGTGTTCAGGAAGTTCAACAGGCAGAGCTTCCACCTTGTAGTTGCCCTTGAGAATGTCTGCTCTTGCTGCCACTTTTCCAGGGGCAATTGTACGGATCTTTCCTCTTGCCATAACAGCAGCTTGGATGAAGGCAGTGTTAACTCCCATTACAGCAAATGTCTGGAGAGCAACACTGAAAAAAAGGAGATTCTTTGTAGAACCAATGTTGTGTGTATTAAATCTCGTCTGAATGAATGTAGCTGTAAAATTGTACCTTGGTCTAGCTTCAGCTTGGAACTGAACATCAGTCTTCTTCAGTTGCTCAAGAGTCATGGACTCCAATTTCTCAGGGAGAGCAGGTGTAACGGTGGCCTGAACTTAAAGGGTGAACAGAACAACAGCAAACTTAAGAAGTGACCCCCACATGTTTGACAAAAAAGAGAGAAATTCTAAGACAGAGCCGTACCATTGACACTGGCAGCAGCAACAGCAGCAGTGTACCAACTGAACTCCATGGGCACTCCAACTGCAGTTGGCAAGATACGACGCACTTCAGCTGCAAGCAGAGGTTTGGCATACTGGAATGCAATTCCTTTCTGCAAAGCTTTAAGAGCCTCCTTCAGCAGTGCACGTGGTTTGGGTCCAGTAACCATCTGAGGATAGTGTTTATTAGAAGCTTAATTCTAATTGTTAGAATAACCAGAGTTACAGATCTCAGATGTAAACCATGTGGTTAAAAGACATGAACTACGTCACAATACCGGTATTGCTTCTTCAATGATGGTCTTGTCAAAGTTGACGTAAGCCACTTCTTGTCCAAATACTTTGACATAGGCTGAAGCAAGTGGCTTATCAGTTGGCAAGGCCTTCCAGTTTGTGAGCTTGAAGAGACAGAATTCATGTATACTTTTTGCCTAGTTCAAGTTTATAGTAAAAGTAGCAAATAGTAAAATTATGTTACACTGGACCTGAAAACTTACTGCTCTCAGTGTACGCTTAATCTTTGTGATACGGTCAGCACTTTCATCTGCAGCAGGAGACTTTAGAAGAGCCTCATGGATTCCTCCAGTTCTCACACCAAACTGTTTAAAAGGAGAAATTTAGTGAAACTATATTAAACAGATTTAAAAAGTAATTCAGATATCTGGAAAAGAAATCTCAGATGTTTCACCTCAATAACATCAGCAGCGGCACCAGCCAGGTAAGCACGAGCTTTAGCAACAACAGTTCTGGGCAGGATGGTGGCAGCATCATTGATCATATAGGCACTACCAGCAGCTCCAATCATAAGCGGAGCTTAATGGACAAAGATAAGAATAAATTTGCAATGTTTTATATGAGAACAATTTTAATGCGTATATTAATTTATTCATAAAAATTTAAAGTCTTACTATGATAATAGTCCATCTGAAAAGCTCTGCTGTAACGGAAGTTAAGTCTGTCCAGCTTGCGGTTCATAAGCTTGATTGCAACATTAGCTGCACCAGCACTGAAAATGAATAAACATGATTAATTCTGGCTTGTGCTCATTTTGTGTGATGCCAAAATAAAACATGAAACTAAAATAAATGAGAAATTATTTGTTTTTCTTACACAGATGCCATATCAGGAGCAGTGATTCTGGTCAAGGACTTGATGTGGGAATAGGCAAAGCTTGCTACATGCATGTTTGGCTCAGTCCTTAAAGCTCCAGCAAGACTGGAGATGAGAGCCACTGAAGGCTCGGCCTCAAACAGCACAATACAAGCAACCATGCGCACCTCTGGGTGGAGTGCCCTGTCCAAAACAAGCTGCAGGGCAACAGGCTGAACCTGAGACAGGAAACAAAGTTTGTTTATTGGAAGAAAACGTGTATCACAATTACAACAGTTAATTTCTACAATACCTGACTCTTACCAGTTTGGGCTCTTTCTTGGCAATGTTCCTCAGGGCCAAGATGGCATCAATCTGGACTCTAACAGGCAGAGCATTAGCTGCAGTTCTCAGTCCAGGTAGGAGCTTCATGATGGGTTTAAGACTTGAAGGGTGACCAGCATTGCCCATAACTTTCAGAGCCAAAGTGATTTCAGGAATGTCATTCTTAGAAATGGCCTCTGTGGCAATCTCATGGATGGGCTGAGGAGTTTAAGATGTATACAAATTAGACTTTTAAAGAGCAATTTCATGGTACAAATTTAGCTAAATAGATGCTTTTACCCTGAGGAGCTCGCTAGGGCAAGTAGGAACTGCAATACAGTGCTTGGCAATCAGGGAACCATATCCAAGCATGGCAACTTCACGCAGAGCTGGAACAGTGGAAAATTTCTCGTGCATAGCCAAACTCTGTTCAGCAGGATAGAGAAATGATTCATTTGTCTCAGGTCCTTTGAATGCAGTTTGATTATTGTTGAGTATATTTAATCAACAGCACTTAGTAAGATATACATACAGCTGTCATTTGGATGGTTTCAAGATCAGCAGAAACGGTTTGCAGAGCAATCACAAGAGTCTGAATGAACTCGGGAGTGGTAAATTCACCAGCCAAGAACTTCTCCTTGATGAATTTTATAATGACTGGTGTGCCGACAGCAGGAAGAGCATCCAGAAGCCAGCGCCTTATGGAATCATTGTTTAATATATATACACAATAACAAATTGGGCTCACACTGTACTAATTTATTGCAAACAAATTATACCTGTAAACTGGTTTGTCCTTGAACTGAGACCAGATAGCCTCAATTTTGTCTAAGGTGACAATGCGCATGAGCTGGACAAGCTGAACAAACTTAAGTGGAGCATCATCATGGACCATGTCTTTATTGTTTGCAACCAAGTGCTTCAAGACCTCAACAATCTAGGAAAATTACAAAAAAATATCATACATCAAGTGCTTTAACTAGGAGATTAGGCATTTTATACTGTGAATTATACCTGGGCAGGTGCATCACTGATCTTCATGAGTTGAATGGGGGTCTGAAGAATCTCAGTTGCAAACTCATACTGCAGGGATCCACGGGCCATGTAATCAGCTTTGATTGGAACAACGGGGGTCTTCTCAATCTCAACAAAAGCCAAGGTTTGTCTGAAACAAATCATTATTTCTGAAACTTTGACTTAATTTTCTAGTTAATGAAATGTGTCTAGAATATTGTTACTTTGCATTATAAATGAGATCTCAATAGTAGATCAATCATACTTTGCTTCCATCATTGCAGCACCATGGATCTCATTGAAGGGTGAGAACTGATACACTTCCTCAACTGTTGCCTCAGCGATCAGTGCACCATTGTCAGCTGGTTTCATGATGTAGTTATAAGTTGCAGTTTCAATCAGACTCTTGACCCTCTGTTGAGAGAAAGGTAGGTTATTGGATGCTTGACATGTATAGTGGATAGATATTTAAATTATATTAAGTGGTCAGTATCAAGTCTTCATTACCTTTGTGCATTCAGCACACCTCTCAGTGTATGCCAAGCCAACATCCTTCATGATTCTCTCCTGGCAGTGGCTCAAATCCTTAGACTTGGTGACAATAATGTGGTTGGTTTTTGGATCTTCATTGATGACATAGTGGGTCCTGCACACTCCTTGAGTTCCAGCCTTTAAGAACAAGTGAAATGATAAGATTGCAGAACTCAAAATGCCTCAGAAATATTTTAAGGAGATTTCTTCACCTCTTGCAGCTCGTAGATATTCTGTGTTTTCTTCAGGTTGAGCTGAAGGATGTTGAGGATACCTCTGTGCAAGTTCATGACTGTAGGAGAGACTCCAGCTGGGGCGAAAACCTTGCCAACCACACCATTAGCGTACTCAAACTTGATGGGAATCTGAAGCTGAGCAGCCAGTGCTGAGGTGAGCTTAGTAGCAGGAACAAATGAATCCTTTGGCCAAGTGCCAGCATACTCGTAGAGTAGAGGATCCATAAGCTGTAAGGGAATATATCATTGCTTTATTAACATTTTTATTACAACATATATTAACATTTTATTTTTAAGTATTCCTTCAATTTGGAAGACCTACAATTTCCTCAGTTCATAAAAGTCAGTAGCCTACCTTCATCAGGAAGGTGTTCTCTGTCACGGCACTGAGGAGAACCTTGCTGCTGACTTTAATACCTGCTCTGGCCAGACCTTCTTGAGGAAGACCTCCCAAGAGCAGAGCTTCATACTTGTACTTGTAGGTCTTATCATGGGAGAATTCAGGAACTGGAATGGGTAGAATATTTTGTTTAGTGAGCAAGAATGCAATAATTGTAAATTACCATTTAAGAAGGTGCCAAATTACTTTACTAACCAAGGTTCATCTGTTGACTCGCTGAAAGAAAAAAAAATGCACTTTTAAATTATCTTTACTTGTTCAATTTAGTTGTATGATGTTTTAAAATAACTTAAGAGAAATCTTTTAAGAAAAGTGAAAGGATCCTTAGTTCAAAAATCGAAACTTACCCACAAGGGCTACAGTCAGGGCAAGCACAACAGCTCTCATGGCTGGTGGTTTGTGACAAACTTCTCAAATCATTAGATCTTTTATAGTAGTTTCTTGCTGACAGTTTTAATTTGTAAGTAAATTATTAATTGATGTTACTGTAGGTGTGTATCAAAAAGTACAGTGTGAGTCAACATCAGTATCAATTAGAGGTTAGGTTACCCTGGCCTTTCATGTCATTCTCCAGAACATGTTCAATGTCAGTTTTCATGAAACAAAAACTTTTGCCACTATACTTTGTACCACAAAATTAATTGTTTAAATATATATATATTAAATACAGTTCAGAATAATATGCTTTTTTATTTTACATACATATTTACAGTGAGTGATGATTGATTATTTAACCCAAAATTTTGACGATATAAAATCACTATTTGCAAAGTGCAAAATAGAATGTACACCTTAATGCTACCATGCGTTTAATAACACAATACATTTATTACTCTATTTTAAATGCAGCAGTATTTTCTATGAACTTGCCCATGATTTAGGAACTTGCCATAATACCAAACTTTTATAAATTTGATGCCTTTAAACTTATCAAGCCCCAATTTTCATTTTCTTTAACACTTTGGTCTCCCTTTATTTATAAAAGCATTAAAATGCTCATTGTTTTTATTTTTCTATTTTTCATTATGTTTATTTTATTATTCAACATCTACCTGTTAAATACTCCAGAGCTTAGTAGAACAACAAAAATGTATTGTAAAATGTATAGAATGACCATGAGGTTTTATGATTTTATTGGTTTCTATAAAAAAAAATGGCAGAAAAGCAACCACTATTATAATATTGTAATATTGCAGTATTACAAAATGAGTTTTTTGATGGGCTCAGTGCTGGTGACAGTGAGGTCAATGACTATTTCTGAGTTGGGACAGGGCAGACTGACTGTTCAGAGAGGATTTCTTTGATTGTGTCAGGTCAGTCATAGATGGGCATTGGCATCTACTGTATGACTGTTCCAGAGCAGGTGCAGAATCCAGTGACAATCCCCATGTCAGGTTGGCTGAAGGTTCTTATTTGGCCTCTCTGGCTGTAATCAGACAGGTTGAGGGTTCACCACACTTTACCACATTTGTAAAAGCTGTATCAGACTTTCTAAACGGACTCTTATAATGCATTGCTTTGAATCCATATGTCTGAAAATTAAGTACTTACGGGAAGTGTGAGAACCCTGATATGAAATGGCACTCTAATAAATCTCTCATAACCATCTGGATTTTCATTTAACCCTCTGGGGTTTAATTTCTGTATGTTTTCAGGGCCTGGAGAAGTTCTGATATGCTCTGACATTTGTGCATTTTTCAGTTGCTTATAAACATATACATAGTTATGGTTTACTACACCTGTAAACTGCACAAACTGGGCTACAACAAAATTAATAAAATTAATACATTTGTAAAATGTATGTGCAAGATTAACAGGGCAGAATTAAACAAGATGATTAGACATAAAAAAGTGAGCAATTGGTCCATATTTTAAATTTCTGTACAGAGAGGTCATGTTTTGATCTTCGATTGGTCTCACGCAGTCACATGATGCGATTTCGCTGGTCACAGTTCAATAAGCTTAAATTTTACAGGGCAGCAACATGTGAAGCTTTTTGCATGAGCTTGCATTTCCAGTCTTACGCATTTGCATGCATATGAATGGAGGTCTATGGGACAAAAACTGCACTGTAACCATGACTTGAAGGAATGGTTGTGCAGGTGGTGACCACAGACCACTTCTCAGTTCCTATGCTTTCTGGCTGATGTTTTGGTCACTTTTGAATGCTGGTGGTGCGTTCACTGTAGTGGTATCATGAGACCACTAGTCTACAACCCACACAAGTGGCTCAGATAGTGCAGCTCATCCAGGATGGCACATCAATGTGAGCTGTGGCAAGAAGGTTCGCTGTGTCTGTCAGCGTAGCTATGTCATCAAGTTGTGCATGTGTCTGCTCAAACAATCAGAAACTGACACCATGAGGGTGGAATGAGGGCCCGACAACCACAAGTAGAGGTTGTGCTTATACACAGTAAAAAATGTCAGTGAATACTACAGTAAAAAACTGTAAAGCAGTAACAGTAAAAGACTACCCTACATATTTCACCTAAATAGTATATCACTGTATTACATGCATTGATTCATTGAATGTAAGAAACGGTAATTTTTAATTTTTACTCTTTTAATATGGAAAAATTAACATTTTTACAGTGAAAGTATATATTTTTAAAATACTGTAACTTCTCAAGCAAGTAATACCCTAAAATCAACAGTATAATTCTGTGTAAAAACAGAAAATTCTGTGTAAAAACACATTTTGTTGATGTGTAAAATTTACAACATAAAACCTTCAAAAATTCAACAAAATGTAAAATGTACTTTAAATTCTAAAGTGACAAGATGCTAAAAGAATGGTATGTTTTTGTCAAATAAAAGAGATAGTACAGGCAAAATGAAAATCCAAACCCATAAGATTTTTGTTCATTTTCAGTACAGAAGTTAATATATTTAGAACTAATCGTAGTTCCTCTCATAAACAGCAAGAGTTCTTACACCACAAATTACAAAGTATTTTAATTTCTGTTTTCGAAGTTGAGTATTTAAAGACAGAATTTTTATTTACTTTGTTTAAAAAAAAAAAAGCATTTCTGTGTGGAGTTTGCATGTTCTCCCTGTGTTTGCGAGGGTTTCCTCCGGGTGCTTCGGTTTCCCCCACAGTCCAAACACATGCGCTATAGGGGAATTGATTAAGCGAAATTGGCCATAGTGTATGTGTGTGAATGCAAGCGTGCATAGGTGTTTCCCAGTGATGGGTTGTGGCTGGAAGGGCATCTGCTGTGTAAAACATATACTGGATAAGTTGGCGGTCCATTCCGCTGTGGCGACAACTGATTAATAATCAGAATCAGAATCAGAAAGAATCAGAATCAGAATCAGAAAGAGCTTTATTGCCAGGTATGTTCACACATACTAGGAATTTGTTTTCGTGACAGAGCTTCTACAGTGCAACAGGATTACAGAGACAGGACAAAAAACAGATAATAAATATATTTAAATTTATCCAGAGCGAGCAGAAGGGCTGCCAAAATCACTCTGGACCCCTCACACCCAGCACACTGCCTCTTTGAACTTTTACCTAATAAAGAGACCAAGCCGAAAAGAAAATGAATGAATGAATTAAAGGCCTGAATAAAACAGCATATGCTGATATATGTTTTCATGCTGGTATGCTGGTTTCAATATTGGTCTTGCCGGTCTCAAGGCCAGGATATCACACCGTTTAAGGCTCATTTTTACAGAAAACATAACGTAAATGCGACTACATTACTGTTACTTGTACAGAGACTCATCAGCTTATCAGCCATCTTCACAATCTGTTACAACCGAATTAACGTCACATGACTGTGGTCATGAATTTGAATGCGATTTAGACTCATCCGATGATTTCAACAATCTTTTTCTTAAAAATATTTGTTTATTTTACTTAAAACTGAAAGGTCAGCTCTTCCTGCCTGATTCAACCACACAGAACATTGTTGAGGAGATTCAAAATATACAATTGGGACAGACTTATTCTTTAATTAAACTTGCTTCACAGCTAAAGAATGAAACATCCATATCAGAAGATAAGATCACCAAAATATGTCAGTGTGTCATGGAATCTGATGTTTTCTGCATGTCATACAGGGCCAATGAGGACTGCATATTTAAGAGCTCAGTGTTTCAAAAAAGTTTTCAATTATGTGGAGCCTAAGACAGTTTTGTTAGGAAGGGATGAGAACAGAAAAGATAGGTTTGCCTTCTATGTGCCAGTCAAAGAGACTTTAAATGCTTATTGCAGTCTGATATGTGGCAAGATTGTGTGTCAGAGGAGCATTCCACTGACACACCCACAGATGTTTTAACTGATTTTACTGATGGCCAGATGTTCAAATCAAATGACTTTTTTGTTCAGAATCCATCAGGTTTAAAGCTAGAACTGTATCAGGATGCCTTCTAAGTTGTTAAGTCTTTAGGCTCTGCAAAGACAAGACATAAAGTATTAGCTGTTTATTTATATGTAGCTAATTTGCCACTGCATGTAAGGTCAGACACAAACCACATGTCTCTTGTTTTATTGTGCAGAGATAAAGATTTTAAAGAATTTGGGCATGCTAAAGTGTTCTCTAATTTACTAGCAGACTTAAAGGATTTAGAGGAGAATGGGATTCCTGTTTCAGATGAAACAGTAGTCAAAGGAACAGTATGCTGCATTGCCAGTGATAATTTAGGATCCCACTGCATTGGTGGGTTCTTTGAGTATTTCAGTCATGCAGAACATTTCTGTAGACATTGTCTGTAGATATTACTCGATCTGAATTTCAGGGTCATCCAAATCTGTGCGGACTCAGCAATTGACCGCATCCAAGCAGAAAGAGCACAAAACGTGGGAGGAGTCAAATTCAGGTCACAATTCAATTCTTTTCTTTAAAGACTTGTTTTTTTGCCTTTATTCGATAGTATTTAGACAGGAAGCAAAGTTGAAGAGAGAGAGAGAGAGAGAGAGAGAGAGAGAGAGAGAGAGAGGGGGGGGGGGGGGGGGGTTGATGTCCTCAAGCCGGGATTTGAACTCGGGACGCACTGATGTGCTACTGCACCATATGTCAACGCACTAACTACTAGGCTATTGCGCCGACAGAGTTCAATTCTTTGAAATGCTTTAATGTGTTTCAGCCAGGTCTGCCACCTTGTGTGGGACATGACATCTTTGAGGGTGTTTTGTTATATGATGTGGCACTGTTTCTGAAGTATTTCATAAAAAAAAAAACATGGTTCACATACTCTATATCAGGGCTATTCATTTGGCTGCCCTCAGGCCACTTGAATAGCCCTGATGTAGAGGCAATTTGTTTCGGCCCTCCAAATAGTGTGACCAAGACATCAAAATTAAATTTAGTTCAGTCGAAAAACGGTCGCTATTGTTATGAAGGGACGGGCGTCTGTTGAAGCACGAGCTGCAGTTGAAGGCTGTGCAGAACGTGAGTCACCTGACATTAGGCGAGTGAATGGCGCGAGCAGCCGAAAGCATTTGGATACTTAATCTTAAAGGTTGGACTCTTCACGCGTTTCTGTTGCACGGAACGAAACTGCTGCAACTAAACAAAGTTATGCCACCTGTGTGCTAGTTTAAAATTCTGAGCTTATATCGAGGCTAATACGCATGCACACTCGATTAATTATAGCTGCGGGTTGTTATTTCCATTAATAGAATATATGCCAACAAGCGTGTGCTCACGCTCACGCCTTCCAGAGTAGAAAACATCTCACGTCGAAGCGGTTGAGAGTTATGCGCGAAATATGGCGAAAAGTCCTACATGATGGTAAAAGTTTGATTGCGGTGTTTACTTCAGTAATGCCACTGATATATGCATACTCCACATGTCTTAATTCCATTTCTGTTTAGTTCAGTTATAACTTTAGTCACATTAAGGTAATCAAAAAACTCTATACATGGTAGACTCTTAATCAGAGTATTGTTTTAATCATATTAAAATCGTATTAAAGTACTGTTGCCCATGTAAACATGCAATGTTTGACACACCTTCAGGGCTTTGAACTTGGCATTGAGAAGCAGCATTTTCTGTATGTACGTACATCAAAAGCAAGTATGAAATCGCTGTTTGGAGCTTATGTAGGCCTACAGTTTATAATTTTTAACTGACTAAACAGTTAGTAAACACAAGTACAGTACATCTTATTGAACATAATTGATTTTCATCACCAATTATCATAGTAGAACAGTGTCTTAAGCAGTTTGTGATGCATTTTGGAAATAGGAGATGAGCCCCTGGTCTAATGCTTCACCTGGTTCGAGAAACCCGTTCTCAAAGATTTATTATTTGGGTAGCATACATATTCTGAATGCCTTCGGCAGAATTCAAAAGAGCCATTTTAATCTAGGTTAATTTCAAAATTAATCTAGATTAATCTAGATTGAAAAAAATAATCTATTCCCACCTATAATATTAACACATCATTATTCATGTACTGTTATTGTAAAGTGTTACCACCTTACCTGTAAATCACTAACAAAAAATTATGCTTTTAGGTTTTGGGTTAATGTTAATGTTTTATTAAGCATTGTTTTTGTTCTAGTTTAATTGGTAAACTGGCTTATTCCAGATTTTGGTAAAAGAACAATGTAACAGACATTTCTGTTAAGCTGCATTTGTTCTATTTTTTTGTAGTTTTCATTGAGGAAAAGAGCTAATTTATATACATTTTTCAGTAACACTTTAAAATAACTACATACTATAAATCATATTGAGCATTAGCAAATAGTGAATTCATTATCTGTTAAGCATTAACTCTACATTAATAAACGTTAGTAAGCAGTTGAGTAAGCATAACTGAAGCTACAAATGCTGTATTCTTGACTTATGAGCACATTTTTAATGTGCTTAATAGTTGTACTTTCTTACGTTGTTAATGATTTATTTTTCATTACTAAATTAAGTATCGCATTATTTACATACCAGTTATTTAATCATAGTTGGTTATTTTTTTAAGATCATTCAGAATTAGTTAGTAAATGATTAATCAACTATTCAAATTAACATTCATAAATCCTATTATTGAGGCATATACTAATAGTTAATTTGTATGTTAATAAATGTTTTATTAACTCAACTTCATCCAGTTTTGTGATCTAATCTAAAGTGAGGACTATTTATGCTTAATAAATCCCTTATAAATGACAATTAAAGGCTCAGTTAAATTGTAAACAGGAAAAAAGAACATAAATGGATTTATTCATACCTATTTGTTTGAAGATACTCAAATGAAACTGTACTTCAAATAAAAAATAAATCCTTTCTTATCTTAATATTAATTAAACATTAAACCTTATCGAAAATAAAATTACTGTACAGTTTAAACATTGCATCCCATTATATTGTTAAATTATTATCTTGTTGTTGTTTTATCCAATTTTATGTTGTATTATGATAAGGGATTTCTAAAGCATAAATAGTCCATGAAGTTGAGTAAATAAAGCATTTATTAACATACATAGTAACCATTACTGTTTTCCTGAATAATAATATATATAAACCTTGACTTCAATAGTTTATTAATCATTTAATAACTCATTCTGAATGATCTTAAAAGCCACCAACTACTCTTGAATACAAATGTTTTATAAATAATGCAATACTTAGTTTAGTAATAAAAAAATAAATCATTACCAAAGTAGGAAAGTACAATTATTAAGCACTTTATAAAGGTGATTATAAGTCAATAATACAGCATTTGTAACTGCAGTTGTAAACTGCTTACCAACACTTATTAATGTAGAGGTAATGCTTAACAAATAATGAATTCGCTGGATGCTAATGCTAATAGTGTGTGGTTATTATCAAGTGTTACCCATTTTTTCTTAAAATGATGCAAAACAAATTCATTATACTTCCTACACAGAGTTATACGCTTATGATTTTGGTATTTATTGGCTCGTTTCCACTGACTGTTACAGTATGGTACGGTTCGGGTAGGTACGGGTCACCTTTATCAGGCTTGCATTTCCACTACCAAGGGTACCCTTTTAGTGGGCGTGGTGTATGACAGAAAGTTTCAGTTGACGTCATCTCGAGGAAATGTCTACAATAAAGCTGTACAGGTCGCTCACATATCGTATGAGAAGCACTTCTCACAAAACAGATGCTTCATACACATAAATACTTGTGTAGAAATGTTTATTACTAACTTTTCTATGAACATGAGTTGATTATAACTGCAGATCAATGACAGTGCGAAATAGCCAACTGCAACGTCTTTAATTATGTTAAATAAATAAATAAATGAACATATATAAACACATACAGCCCCTTACAGTCTTCGATATGTTACCAACTACAGAAGAACTACACACAACAGACATTTCGTCCATATTTAGGTTCAAAACAACACAAAATTTAGCCCACAGTCAGTGAAAACCTCTTATCTGTGTCTGTAATCTTCAGCAGCACATGTAGCCTCTGTTAGACAGTAATTCCATCATTCCCAGTTCATATTAATCCAAAAGGTGAAGATAATAGTTATACATGGCATTTTGTTTTCTACTCCATGGCTTTGTGGCTGTTCATCAAGACAACGACAAGGTTTGTTTGAGCCCGGATCGACCATGGCTCGTTATTATATGTATATATAATTCCACTGTAATCTCTCGCTGTGTATTTTAAACATGGCGGGGTTTTTTGTTTTCATTCTGGCTTGTTTTTTGGTTCTGAATTTTTATTTAAAATAGTCTGGTACTAGCAAAGAGTTCGGAGTGTTTGGCTGTTTACATGCTGAGTTTAATAAACCTTTTTGGAAAACACTTTCCAGACACTTGGTGATTATTGTGACCCTTCAAATTAAGTTAATAGATGGTAGGATTGCTAAATTCCAAGAATCTACAGAAAAGTAAGTAAACTGAACACAATATTTATGTAATTAGTTTTACACAAAAACAACATGTGTAAACACACATTCTATAAGCTAAATAATGCATATTGTGTAAAATTAAACCTTTTAATTTCTAACACATTTCAGACACTGCATTCAAACTTCAGTGGATGGTGACTTTGAGGAAACAAATGTCTATACAAAAATTGTCGAAATGGTACTCTTTTTTTAAAAATAATGTTTATTCACATTTATTTTTTCCACTTTTAATGATGCATTTTTGTTTTATCTACTTTTCACTAAATTTCGACAAAAAACAATGGAAAGAGATCAGGATTACAGCTCTCTCACCCTCGGCTTATTCCCGCAGTCCCAACCTCCTCAGCCACCACACACCACTCACGTGAACCATCACCCGAATACTACTGGCCCACACCTGGTACCCCAATTATACACTCCCGATAAAGTCTCACCTTCCCCATTCACTCACCAGCTGGGATCAACATCAGATGGTCTTCCTCAACGGCTCTCCTGTGAACCCCTGTTATCTCCTGTGCTCTTCCATGGATGTCCCCCTATCTCCTGTGGATACAAACAGCCTGCTCAAGGGAAGTGTCTTCAAAGTGTGTGTGTTATCACTGAACTGGACTCAACATACAGAACTTTGCTTCAACACTTACCTGCTTCACAATCGTTTGTTGCTGTTTCGTCTGAATAAATACTTGAAAGTCTTAACCTCTATTGTCTCACTTGTGTGGCCGTGACAGCAGCAACAGTGGTGCGTTAAACTTGTTGAGCTACTTGTGAGGCACAGCTGTTGTTTTTCTCTAATTGTAGCCATTTATTTAGCACATGTAGTGTGCATACTGTGTTTAAAAGAGTGAAAGGTATGCTTGAAATGTTTTTTTTCTTATTTAGGACAATATATTTTTTTATATCTGCCAGTCGAACACAACAAGGACGCTCTTTTCCTGACAAGTCTCTATTTGGATAAGAAACCTTTCAAGGATAAATATTGGTAAGTTGTTGTTTATTATACATCAGTTTTAAAGAACTAATCTGTTTAACCCTATTTTTACCTTGCACAGCTGGGCAATTCAGTGCTTCCAACTTTGCAAAAATGGGGTGTGGCCAGGTTCTAAGCTTCAGTGAGTTCATTTAAATTACAAGATCATAGATTTACCGTTTGGCCAGTTGCTCAACTAGCCTTACTCTGTTGATATCACAAAATTGTAGAACTAAGATTGCCTTTCATTAAAGTATTTTATTACACAAATATGTTCCAAATCTGTCATTGTTTAGCAGTGGATTGTCTTCATTTAACTTTTTAAGCTTGATCTTAACTGATGTGTTATTTTATTGTAGTTTATATTTATTTGAATTTTATGCTAGCTTTAAAAAAAATATATATATTATATTGCTTAAGTTGTCTTGCACGTTCATCATATTCTGTCATCTTAGTGAAGTTTGTATTTAAAATACAAAAAGAGTAAAGAAAATCTCAGCTAAATCGTATTATATTCAATGTACATTGTTTACATTATTATTATTTTGAATTTCAAATAACACAAACAGCCCAACATTTTGAAGCGAATCACTAATCAGGGGTTGCCACATCGGAATGAACTGCCAACTTATCCTGCACATGTTTTATGCAGCAGATGCCCTTCCAGCCGCAAGCCAACACTAGGAAACACCCACACACTCTTGCACACACTCACATACACTGCGGCCAATTTACCTTATTTAATTCACCTATAGCGCAAACTCCACAGAAATGCCAACTGACCCAACCAGGACTAGAATCAGTGACCTTCTTGCTGTGAGGCGATTGTGCTACCCACTGCGCCACCATACTGCAATATTTTTTAATTTTGCAATTAAATAAAGATATACAGTATAAATACAGGGGCGGTGCAGTGGGTAGCACTGTCGCCTCACAGCAAGAAGGTCGCTGGTTCGAGCCTCGTCTGGGTTAATTGGCCTTTCTGTGTGGAGTTAGCATGTTTTCCCCCTGTGTTCGCATGGGTTTCCTTTAGGTGCTCTCATTTCCCTCACAAGTCCAAAGATGTGGTTGCAGCTGGAAGGACATCACTGTGTAAAACATATGCTGGATAAGTTGGCTGTTCATTCTGCTGTGGCGACCCCCATTAATAAAGGGACTAAGCTGAAAAGAAAATGAATGAATTAATTTGTTTTATTATTTCTTCAATTAAATGCAAAGCTATCAGAAACTAAAACAGCTGATGGAGCATTCACTAACCTGCACATTATTCAGTCACAAGATGTCAGCCAAAAGACAAAGTTTTTGTTATGAATATGAATGCCTCTACAACTTGTAGATGTGCGCTTGCCATCAGTGGAGTCAAACAAATGAATAGCAAATCACACTTAAAGAAACAGATGTAATGCAGAAACACATGCAATTATCAATGATTATAGAAAGCAAAGGCTGAATCCTGGACATTTTCTGAGATATAGAAACTCCAGCCAGATGAAACTCTCAAAAAGAGCACATCCGGAAAAAATGAGGATGTATGGTCACCATATCCCAAGACCTTCTTAGAGTGTACTCACACTAGACACAGTTGCCTTGAACCAAGCCGTGCAATTGTTTCCCCACCCCACTCCCCCATGACCCACACTCACATTGCATTGTTACTTTCTGAGCCAGAGAATGCTTGTGTCCTCAAAAATCTATATGAAACAGTTCCTTAAAGGTGATATTGCTTTTTCAATCTCACGATCAGCCATGCTTTGTGCTTACACTACATACATACTGTACTTGAGCACAACCAACCATACTCTGGCCTACCTCTTTCTCTATATATAATTATATATTTTTTAGAGAGATATCATCTGCACATTATAAAATTATAAACTGAAATTATTAATTTCTTTACATTTATTTTTTGGTCTGTTCACAAGAGGGTATATGAAGTAAACAGCAAGCAAAATAGAATAATAAAGTATTTAAGATCAGACAACACTACAAGCCAAATTTGAACTAAACTATTTGGGCTAAAAAAAAACATCACTGTTAACCACCTTCAGAATGTAAATTATTTGGTGTAAATTAAATCAGTTCACACAATTTGTACACTTGCAGGGTTTTTATTAGCATCACATTACAAAAAGACATTGATTAAACTGACAGTAATAGATGAACACAGCTCCTATTTTCTCGTGAAAATGTAGATTGCAATTCATTCCTCATTCTTCCTTGATATGCTTGTGAATCCAAGAGAGAAAGTCCTCATCAATGGAAAAAGTTCCATCTGGATTAATGGGAACAGCAACGGGGAGAGGAATATCTCGTTTTGACATTGTGATCTAGAGAAACAGTAACACAGAGTTAGTTGTCTCTTCTTACTATATCTCTGTGTGAGTGATAATTTAGAGGAAAACTGTTTCACCTCTGGAATCCTTGCAATGACATTCAAGGACCTCTGGGATGGCAAGGCTGCAGTCAGTTCAATCTCTTTCTCGCTGTTCGTTGCTCTTTCAAACCTGAATTGCGTCTCGTAAGCTGCCTTAAGGATGTGTTTAGAAAGCCTAATTGGGAGGCAAAGAATAGAGAAAACATAAATAAACCGGTGACATTTTCTACACTATATATTTGTTGTTCAGTGTTAATAATCATTACTTTTTAGCATAGGTGGTGACAATTATTGGCAGTCTCTCCCATTCCACTTCTAGACGTGCAGCAGGGCATTCACCTAGGACACCTGCTTCAGCTTTAGCATAGACTGCATACTGTTTGCACTCCGCACCCCAAGAAAACTTGCCCTGAAAAGAACATTAGTGTTCAAAGCATACTGAAAGTACTGAAGTAGAGAAATTATTTTGTTAAAATGTTCCAGTCTTACAGTGACTTTGTGCTTGCTCAACAGAGCACCATCGGCACAGATCTTCATGTTGTCATTTTCAGCAATGGAGGAAGCTATGAGTTGCACTCTTGCAGTTGGTTTGTCAAAGTAAGCAGCCAGTTGATAACCCAGAAGCTTCTGGTCAGCTCTAACAGCACGGGCGATGATAGCAAAAACAGGTGGAATATCATTTCCGAGGAATCTCTTCTGAAAGGATAAAACAAATAAAACATGAAATGGGGCATATTTCATATTTGGGTTTGGTTCATGAGCAAAGAGCTGAGACTAACCTGTTTCTGCATTTGCTCAAAGCTAGCTGCAGCACTTCCACTGCTAGTATCCTTTGTGGCACTATGGTGTGCCAAGTACTGCAAGCAAAACATTTTGTAAGTTTTGAAAAAAAAAAAGTAATTATAATATAGTGATAGGTTTTTTTATTGTTACCCGATCTTTGTGGAATTTCCTGAAAGGCTCAATGATGGTGGCAGTCTGAAAATCAATATAAAAATGTTTAAAATTTTGAGATGCATTTTGGCTACTTGAATAACACAAAACTTTACGTGTTTTTACCTTAGACATACGAGAGCTAGACATGGAGGAGCTTGAACTTGAGCTTGAGCTACTGCTAGTGCTGCGGCTACTGCTGCTGCTGCGACTGTTGCGACTGCTGCTGCTTTCAGAAGAAACAGGTGCATTTTTAACTTCAGTGTCCAGGATTTCCCTCAGTTTCAACAAGAAAGCCTGTCCTTCAGGAGAATCATCATCAATGATGTTGATTTGCTTAACAAGCCTCTCAGCAGCTCTAGGACCAACTTGAACTTCAAACTCCAGTCTTTCAACTGCAGGACCTTCAGCTACAGCCAGAATGACAAACAATTAATTAAAGTTTTATCTGAAAAAATAAAAAAAATATTTCATTAATGTTATCGTCTCACCTCTTGCCACTGCAGCACGGACTGAGTGGTGTCCAATTATGTAGAAAAAAGTCGAATTTCTGACAAAAGCAGCATTGTGAGAGTGCACCTCCACACATCCCTTGATTTCAATGTATGGGACAGCATAACAGAGGGTCCTGTCAAATGGAGCAGGAGCTCTCACTGAAGCATCAGGTGACATCTCAGATGACTGAAAAAAAAAAGAAATCTTTCCATCTTGTAGTTTGAAACAAATGTTTATATGTTTCCATATGTCTATGAATGCATTCAAAACTTACCAAATCACCAGCATAAGATGCCTGGGAGTTTTGCAGAGACAATTCAGGTACCATGGGAACAGACCTTTCAGCACTGTGGTCTTCAATGTTTCTGACCACGGCAAGAGTCTCAAAGCTGTGAGAGCATGAGAGTTATTGATAATTTCTTGAAAGGGTGTTCACAACAACAAAAAAATCTTTACAGAAATGTCATTACCTTGCAGAAGCAATGTGTTCAGGAAGTTCAACAGGCAGAGCCTCCACCCTGTAGTTGCCCTTGAGAATGTCTGCTCTTGCTGCCACTTTTCCAGGGGCAATTGTACGGATCTTTCCTCTCGCCATAACAGCGGCTTGGATGAAGGCAGTGTTAACTCCCATCACAGCAAATGTCTGGAGAGCAACACTGAAAAAAATAAGAAGATTCTTTGTAGAATCAATGTTGTCTACATTAAATCTCATCTGAGTGAATGTAGCTGTAAAACTGTACCTTGGTCTAGCTTCAGCTTGGAACTGAACATCAGTCTTCTTCAGTTGCTCATAAGTCATGGACTCCAATTTCTCAGGGAGAGCAGGTGTAATGGTGGCCTGAACTTAAAGGGTGAACAGAACCATATCAAACTTAAGAAGTGACCCCCACATATTTGACGAAAAGGATAGAAATTCTAATACAAAGCTGTACCATTGACAGTTGCAGCAGCAACAGCAGCAGTGTACCAACTCAACTCCATGGGCACACCAACTGCGGTTGGCAAGATACGACGCACTTCAGCTGCAAGCAGAGGTTTAGCACACTGGAATGCAATTCCTTTCTGCAAAGCTTTAAGAGCCTCCTTCAGCAGTGCACGTGGTTTGTGTCCAGTAACCATCTGAGGATAGTGTTTATTAGAAGCTTATTTCTAATTTTGAAAATCAGTTAAAGAGTTAAAGATCTTAGATATCAAGCATATGGTAAGACATTACAATACCGGTATTGCCTCTTCAATGATGGTCTTGTCAAAGTTGACGTAAGCCACTTCTTGCCCAAATACTTTGACATAGGCTGAAGCAAGTGGTTTATCGGTTGGCAAGGCTTTCCAGTTTATGAGCTTGAAGAGACAGAAGTCATGTATACTTTTTGCCTAGTTCAAGTTTATAGTAAAAGTGTAAAATTATGTGATATGCCAGACATGAAAACTTACTGCTCTCAGTGTACGCTTAATCTTTGTGATACGGTCAGCACTTTCATCTGCAGCAGGAGACTTTAGAAGAGCCTCATGGATTCCTCCAGTTCTCACGCCAAACTGTTTAAAAGGAGTAATTTAGTGAAATTATAATAAACAGATTTAATTGGTAATTCAAATATCTGGAAAAGAAATCTTAAATGGTTCACCTCAATAACATCAGCAGCGGCTCCAGCCAGGTAAGCACGAGCTTTAGCTACAACAGCTCTAGGCAGAATGGTGGCAGCATCATTGATCATATAGGCACTACCAGCAGCTCCGATCATAAGAGGAGCTTAATGGACAAAGATAAGACATTTGCAATGTTTTATATCAGAAAAAATGTAATGCGTATATTAAGTTCTTAAAAATTTAACGTCTTACTATGATAATAATCCATCTGAAATGCTCTGCTGTAACGGTAGTTAAGTCTGTCCAGCTTGCGGTTCATAAGCTTGATTGCAACATTAGCTGCACCAGCACTGAAAATGAATAAACATGATTAATTCTGGCTTGTGCTCATTTTGTGTGATGCCAAAATAAAACATGAAACTAAAATAAATGAGAAATTATTTGTTTTTCTTACACAGATGCCATATCAGGAGCAGTGATTCTGGTCAAGGACTTGATGTGGGAATAGGCAAAGCTTGCAACATGCATGTTTGGCTCAGTCCTTAAAGCTCCAGCAAGACTGGAGATGAGAGCCACTGAAGGCTCGGCCTCAAACAGCACAATACAAGCAACCATGCGCACCTCTGGGTGGAGTGCCCTGTCCAAAACAAGCTGCAGGGCAACAGGCTGAACCTGAGACAGGAAACAAAGTTTGTTTATTGGAAGAAAACGTGTATCACAATTACAACAGTTAATTTCTACAATACCTGACTCTTACCAGTTTGGGCTCTTTCTTGGCAATGTTCCTCAGGGCCAAGATGGCATCAACCTGGACTCTAACAGGCAGAGCATTAGCTGCAGTTCTCAGTCCAGGTAGGAGCTTCATGATGGGTTTAAGACTTGAAGGGTGACCAGCATTGCCCATAACTTTCAGAGCCAAAGTGATTTCAGGAATGTCATTCTTAGAAATGGCCTCTGTGGCAATCTCATGGATGGGCTGAGGAGTTTAAGATGTATACAAATTAGACTTTTGAAGAGCAATTTCATGGTACTAATTTAGCTAAATAGATGCTTTTACCCTGAGGAGCTCGCTAGGGCAAGTAGGAACTGCAATACAGTGCTTGGCAATCAGGGAACCATATCCAAGCATGGCAACTTCACGCAGAGCTGGAACAGTGGAAAATTTCTCGTGCATAGCCAAACTCTGTTCAGCAGGAGACAGAAATGATTCATTTGTCTCAGGCCCTTTGAATGCAGTTTGATTATTGTTGAGTATATTTAATCAACAGCACTTAGTAAGATATACATACAGCTGTCATTTGGATGGTTTCAAGATCAGCAGAAACGGTTTGCAGAGCAATCACAAGAGTCTGAATGAACTCGGGAGTGGTAAATTCACCAGCCAAGAACTTCTCTTTGATGAATTTTATAATGACTGGTGTGCCGACAGCAGGAAGAGCATCCAGAAGCCAGCGCCTAATACAATTAATATTTAGAAAATTTACGCAATAACAAATTGTGCTCTAATTGTATTAGTTAATTGCACACAAATTATACCTGTAAACTGGTTTATCCTTGAACTGAGACCAGATAGCCTCAATTTTGTCTAAGGTGACAATGCGCAAGAGCTGGACGAGCTGAACAAACTTAAGTGGAGCATCATCATGGACCATGTCTTTATTGTTTGCTACCAAGTGCTTCAGGACCTCGACAATCTAGGAAAAATAAAGGAAAAAATGTTGTCTTTTATAAATCAAGTGCTTTAACTAGGAGATTAGGCATTTTATGTAGTAAATTATACCTGGGCTGGTGCATCACTGATCTTCATGAGTTGAATGGGGGTCTGAAGAATCTCAGTTGCAAACTCATACCGCAGGGATCCACGGGCCATGTAATCAGCTTTGATTGGAACAACGGGGGTCTTCTCAATCTCAACAAAAGCCAAGGTTTGTCTGAAACAAATCATTATTTCTGAAACTTTGACTTAATTTTCTAGTTAATGAAATGTGTCTAGAATATTGTTACTTTGCATTATAAATGAGATCTCAATAATCAGTCAATCATACTTTGCTTCCATCATTGCAGCACCATGGATCTCATTGAAGGGTGAGAACTGATACACTTCCTCAACTGTTGCCTCAGCGATCAGTGCACCATTGTCAGCTGGTTTCATGATGTAGTTATAAGTTGCAGTTTCAATCAGACTCTTGACCCTCTGTTGAGAGAAAGGTAGGTTATTTGACTTTTGATATTTATAGTGGATAAATATTTGATTCTATTAGGTGTTTATTTTACAGTCTCTATTACCTCTGTGCATTCAGCACACCTCTCAGTGTATGCCAAGCCAACATCCTTCATGATTCTCTCCTGGCAGTGGCTTAAATCCTTAGACTTGGTGACAATAATGTGGTTGGTTTTTGGATCCTCATTGATGACATAGTGCGTCCTGCACACTCCCTGGGCTCCAGCCTTCAGGAACAAGTCAAATTATAAAATTGCAGAGCTGAAAATACTTAAGAAATGTTCTAAGGAGATTTTTTTCACCTCTTGCAGCTCGTAGATGTTCTGGGTCTTCTTGAGGTTGAGCTGAAGGATGTTGAGGATACCTCTGTGCAAGTTCATGACTGTAGGAGAGACTCCTGCTGGAGCGAAAACCTTGCCAACCACACCATTAGCATACTCAAACTTGATGGGAATCTGAAGCTGAGCAGCCAGTGCTGAGGTGAGCTTAGTAGCAGGAACAAATGGATCCTTGGGCCAAGTGCCAGCATACTCGTAGAGTAGAGGATCCATAAGCTGTAAGGGAATATATCATTGCTTTATTAAAAAGTAATTTTAAGTTTTCCTTAAATTTGGAATAGCTAATTTCCTCAGTTCATAAAAGTCAGTAGCCTACCTTCATCAGGAAAGTGTTCTCTGTCACGGCATTGAGGAGAACCTTGCTGCTGACTTTAATACCTGCTCTGGCCAGACCTTCTTGAGGAAGACCTCCCAAAAGCAGAGCCTCATACTTGTACACATAGGTCTTATCATGGGCAAATTCAGGAACTGGAATGGGTAGAATATTTTATTTAGTCTGCAAGAGTGCAATAATTGTAAATTACATTTAATAAGTTGCCAAATTGCTTTACTTACCAAGGTTCATCTGTTGACTCGCTGAAAGAAAAAAATTACACTTTTAAATGAACTTTATTTGTTTAATTCAGCTATAAGAGGTTTTAAAATAACTTATATAAAAGTGAAAGGATCCTAAGTTCAAAAATTTAAACTTACCCACAAGGGCTACAGTCAGGGCAAGCACAACAGCTCTCATGGCTGGTGGTTTGTGACAAACTTCTCAAATCATTAGATCTTTTATAGTAATTTCTTGTTGACAGTTTTAATTTGTAAGTTAATTATTAACTGATGTTACTGTATGTGTGTATCAAAAAGTACAGTGTGAGTCAACATCAGTATCAATTAGAGGTTAGGTTGCCCCGGCCTTTCATGTCATTCTCCAGAACATGTCCAATGTTAATTATCTTTTGAATTACAAAATTAAACTTTTAATTGTATCTTAAATGTAGTTAAGATTAATATGCTTTAATTATACATACATATTTACAGTGAGTGATGATTGATTATTTAACCCAAAATTTGACTACATGAAATCACTATTTGCAAAGTGAAAAATAGGATGTGAAACCTTAATGCTGTTGTGCGTTCAATAACATAAAACATTATTACTCTATTTAAAATTAAAAACATTAAAATGATCATTACTTCTATTTTCTATCTTTCATTATATTTATTTTATTATTCAACGTCTACCTGTTAAATACTCCAAAGCTTAGTAGAACAACAAAAATGTATTGTAAAATGTATAAAATGTCCATGAAGTTTTATGATTTTATTGGTTTCTATAAAATTTTTGGCAGAAAAGCAACCACTATTATAATATTGTAATATTGCAGTATTACAAAATGAGTTTTTTGGTGGGCTCAGTGCTGGTAACAGTGAGGTCAAGGACTATTTCTGTGTTGGGACAGGGCAGACAGACAGTTCAGAGTGGTTTCTGTGATTGTGTCAGGTCAGTCATAGATGGGCAGCATTTCTCACTACTTTTCTTGATTTTCATTTAACCCCTGGGCCATAGAGAAGTTCTGATATGCTCTGACATTTGTGCGTTTTTCAGTTGCTTATAACCATATACGTGGTTATAGTCTAATACCACCTGTAAATGTCAAAGACACCTTTTCCTAAAGTTGTGTATATTTGTGTTTTTGTTATAAACTTAAATTAATTTTGTTATAATTTGTATAATAACTTCTGTTATAAACTCGTAATATTGTGACCGGATATAATGTGAAGCAGAGAATGTGCACCCTTGAAATGTTTGCAAGTTATAGGTTTTATAGAAAGAATTGCTATTGGAGCATAACAGATCACAGTGCGGGACCATTGCATTATGGGTGAAACTGACATGGTGGCAGAAAGAAACTAATGATGCAAAGCCTGAGAAAGAGTTCATTAATCTGCATAGTCTAAGAGGGCGCACATGGTAATTTATATTTAATTCTGTTACATTTTGTGTATAGTGTTGTATTATGTCAATTTACATGAATTATGTTGTGTGTAAAGACTGATGTTACTGGATTCAGAGTTGTCGCAGATGTTCATATGCAGAGCAGTGGACATTTAAATGAGAGACTGTGAAAAGAACTCTGAGAAATGCTTATTTTAAATGTTATATGTTTTATTTCTTGTAGTTTTCATGGTGTCTAATGAAAAAGAGAGAGAGAGAAACAAATGAACAGCAAAGACATCAGTATGAAGCGTGGCTTTCATTTATTTAGACCAGTGCAGCTACACCACTGTAAACAGCTTACTGAATTGATCAGGGGGGAAGCCATCAAGCAGAAAAAATACTGGGTGCATTGGTATGTCATATCCTAAAACACTATGACCTGCTCTTCACGCCACCATTAACACCTCCACCACCCCCTGCCTCCCCCATACCTGCACTACAGTTTAACGAAGATGAGGTGCGCCAGGTCTTCCGGAAACAGAAGAGGAAAAAAGCACCAGGCCCAGATTTGATAACACCAGCCTGTTTAAAATCCTGTGCTGACCAACTGGCCCCCATCTTCACCCTGATCTTCAACAGATCACTGGAGCTGTGTGAAGTGCCCTCCTGCCTTAAACGCTCCACCATCATCTCCATCCCAAAGAAACCCAAACTTACAGGACTAAATGACTACAGACCAGTGGCGCTAACATCTGTGGTCATGAAGTCTTTTGAAAAACTGATGCTGGCCCACCTGAAGGACATCACTGAACCCTCACTGGACTCTCTTCAGTTTGCCTACAGAGCAAACAGGTCTGTAGATGCTGCAGTAAATATGGGACTGCATTATGTTCTGCAACACCTAGACAGACCAGGGACCTATGTGAGGATCTTGTTTGTTGACTTCAGCTTGGCGTTTAATACTATCATCCCAAAACTTCTCCTGCCCAAATTAACTCAGCTCTCTGTGCCCACCTCTGTCTGTCAGTGGATCAACAGCTTCCTAACGGACAGGCAGCAGCTGGTGAAGCTGGGAAAATTCTCATCTAGCATCCGCACAATCAGCACTGGCGCCCCCCAGGGGTGTGTCCTCTCCCCACTGCTCTTCTCCCTGTACACGAATGACTGCACTTCAAAAGACTCCTCTGTGAAGCTCTTGAAGTTTGCAGACGACACCACACTTATCGGCCTCATTCAGGACAGTGACGAGTCAGCTTACAGACAGGAGGTTAAGGAGTTGGCTGTCTGGTGCAGTCACAACCTAGAGCTCAACACGCTCAAAACAGTGGAGATAATAGTGGACTTCAGGAGAAACCCCCCTGCTCTCCCCCCACTGAGCATCATGGATAGCATTGTGGCAGCAGTGGAGTCATTCAGGTTCCTGGGCACCACCATCTCTCAGGACCTGAAGTGGGACACTCACATTGATTCCATTGTCAAAAAAGCTCAACAGAGGCTGTACTTTCTTCGTCAGCTGAGGAAGTTTAACCTCCCAAAGGAGCTGCTGAAACAGTTCTACACCTCCATCATTGAATCAGTCATCTGCACATCAATAACTGTCTGGTTTAGCTCAGCTACTAAATACGACCTCCAAAGACTACGTCGAATAGTTCGGACTGCTGAGCGAATCACTGGTACAACCCTTCCTACTCTACAAGAACTGTACTTATCCAGAGCAAGCAGAAGGGCTGCCAAAATCGCTCTGGACCCCTCACACCCAGCACACTGCCTCTTTGAACTTTTACCTTCTGGTCGACGCTACAGAGCACTGCGCACCAGAACAGCCCGACACTGAAACAGTTTCTTCCCTCAGGCAATCCATCTCATGAACACTTGATGATAATAATTGTGGAGCCAACATCACTACTGCTATACACTTTTATACACATATACACTTATTTAACAACACACTTTACATGCCAATTTGCACATAACAGCTGCACATATAACGTTGTATATAGTAATAAACATGTACATACACTTGTCAATCTGTATATTTGCACTCACTACTTCTATTTTTTTTTTTATATATTTATTATCTGTTTTTTGTCCTGTCTCTGTAATCCTGTTGCACTATAGAAGCTCTGTCACGAAAACAAATTCCTCGTATGTGTGAACATACCTGGCAATAAAGCTCTTTCTGATTCTGATTCTTTTCTAATCTCCCAGTTAACCTCCTGCCAATACACTTGTATTTTGGGACATTCCCAAAATATGTGAACATAGTCCCCCACTTCTCCACAATCTCTCCAGCATTGTGATAAGAGTCGTCAGATTTATCCTGCATTAGTTTTCTATATAAATGCGCTACAAGATTTTTAGTTGGCAGACCGTGTTCAAATAAAATATTTTTCTATGTTTGTTGGAGATCTCTTAATTATATCCCATTGTTTATGATTTGTGATGTAGTGTCGCAGTTGTAAGTATCTAAAGAAATCATTAGATTTCAGTGTAAATCTTTTCTATTGTTTTCTAATGTAAAAACTTAGTAGATAGATGTGCATGACTGTTTAAACACAGGAGTTCATGAGTAGTTAAGAATGAGTTAATACCCACAGCCTTATCACCCTGCAGCCCAATACTGGTTACTCATAAAGCTTAGCAGGGTTGAGCCTGGTTAGTATCTGGATGGGAGACCACATGGGAAAACTACGTTGCTGTCGAAAGTGGTGTTAGTGAGGCCAGCAGGGGGTGCATTACATTACAGTGATAATGTGCCCTTCCAATTAAAGTGATGACAAAGATACATTAACAGGACATGATCTCATGTTAGTTACATTTAGCAAAAATGTAACTGTTAATTAACAAACATGTACTAACTAATAATTAAAGTAACCAGTATTCACACATGAACTCATTTGACTCATGTTGAAGTTGGTTCTTGATTACTGCATGACTTAATGAAGTAACATTTAATTCACACATTACTAGAGCATTATTCATTCACTGTTACTGTAAAGTGTTAGCAAAAAACTCATAGGTATGTAAGGATTGTTAAGTCTCTCTATGATATCAAAGCCTAAGAACTGTTGTGGTATTCCATGAGGCGAAACCACGAGAATTATCAGGCACTAAAACAATAAACTTTCTGATCTGAGAAGAAGATCAGGTGTTCAACTGTTCTATTTCACCCACCTTGAGCCCCCCTTCCTGACTTTACCTTCTCCTCCAGGTCAGAGCAGATCACACAGATTTGAGCTTTTGCATCAGAGACTTATATGCTGTATCATACTTCATCCATTTATAACTCTTGGATTTATCCTCGAGTAATTGGTGTTGTACATTTCTGAATTGGTTTTTATTCTTTGATTCTGTAATTGGCATGATACCCTTTCATCTGGAAAATAAAGTGTTACGTTTTGATTCATTCTGAATTCTCCTGAAATCATTTATATTGTCTTTTATTTTGGTGGCATGATGGTGGCGCACATTGACACAGCGGCTCAGAGCTCTCCTTCTCAGTGCTTTGATTGTTTGTTTTTATATGTCTGTTTAATTTTATAACCACAGCCGGTCAGGCGAAAATATTTTATAGTCGACAAGACCTCCTCTTAGTGGGATTACAGAGCAAAGAGACAGTTGCAACAATGTTCATTCACAACCAGAGCATACTTGAGGACATAGCGAGAACACCTGGATCTCCGTGGTTTGTCATACCCGGAAATAATGGGAGGCAGTGGCAGTGGCAGCGTCAGAACAGAAGGCAGAAACGAGGAAATAGAGCGGGTGTGTGGGAACGACTCAGGAAAACACCACACAAACCACCGATCCCCAGCATCTTCCTTACGAATGCCAGATCGATTGCCAACAAAATGGATGAACTGAGGCTTCAGCTGGTAGAAAATAGACTATGCAGGGACTGCTGCGCTCTGATGCTGACAGAGACATGGCTACATCCAGGAATTCCTGACGCTCCGGTGGAGCTAACAGATTTCACTCTACACCGTCACGACAGAAACCAGCTCTCACAGAAGCAATGAGGTAGGGGTCTTGTATTTTTATTAGTGAGAAATGGGCTAAAGACACTAAAGCTGTAGATAGTCTTTGCTTCCCAGACTTGGAGTATCTGACAGTAAAATGCAGACCCTTTTCCTCCCCCGTGACATTTCATCAGCTGTTTTTATCACAGCAGTGTATATAGCTTCTGATGCTAATGCTAATTCAGCTCTTTGCCTCCTCCATAATGCTATTAGCTCCCAACTAAACAAATACCCAGAGGCAGCACATATAACTGCCAGAGATTTTAATCATGTGGATCTTAAAATAGTGTTTCCCAAACTCCATCAGCATGTAAACTGTGCTACACATGGGGGCAATCTATTAGATAAAGTATATTCTAACATCAAGCGAGGCTATAAAACAATACCAGCACCTCATATTGGACAGTCAGACCACATATCCCTTTTTATGCTGCCAGTTTATTCTTCACTCAGGAAAAGAGACCCCCTCATCCACTGTAAAAACTGTTACAGTATGGCCAAAGGGTGCATCCTTACAGCTACAGGACTATTTTGCTTACACAGACTGGAGTGTGTTCCAATCCCAGGATCTGGAGGAGTACTCTACATCAGTATTCTCTTACATTAGGCACAGTACAGACACTGTCACCACTGAGAAACGCATCAGAGTGTATGCAAACTAAAAACCCTGGTTGAAAATGGGGGGGTTGGATTTTGCTGAAGGAAAGAAACACCGCCTTCAAGTCTGGTGACAGGAACGTTACAGTGCAGCTAGAGCAAACCTAAAAACAGGCATCAGAGGTGCCAATTTGAAATATAAACACAAAATTAAGGGATACCTCCACAGCAACAATTCGAGACAAGTGTGGCAGGGTATACAAAATATTACCAACTACAAACCCAAACCCAGGTCTGTAGAGGTTGACAACACACTAGCAGAAGAGCTTAACTGCTTCTTTGACCACTTTGAACAACAAGCAGCAGAGGAAGCCGCCGACAGCCACCGACTTGATAGAACCCTGATAGAACATATGTTTAGAATTCTAAATGCATGGCGCGACACAGAACGTCACCGAGCAGCGCTTATGGCGTGCAACCTGCTTTATGCTTTCCTTCCTTAAGCCCTGGAATAGCTGCCCATTCATTTATAAGCAATCCAATTTCATCCCCAGTATATAACCGTTTTTACACAGACACCGCCCCCTCCGTAGGCCTAAAGGGATATTATCAGGGCCGCCAACGTGCTACCAATGGACCATATCGCGGAGAAATGAGTAGTCTGCCTCCAAGATTCTCATTCAGTTACAATGAAGCCGTTATCATTAAGGACCATAAGGACATTATCATTATCCTGCTTTAAGGCCGCTTCTCCATCGCTTCAATTGGACTTAAGCCAAAAACAATTCATTATAACTGTTGTACATGTTCCTAGTTACATAAGGAAATTGCTGACTCTCTTTCTCGCTTTTATTTCCAGAAACTGGTACCAGAAGCAGAGCCGCACCCGACCCCATTCATCCTTTTGAGATGATATTCCCATAACATATATAAATATATTTTAAGAAGTAACCCCAGAACATCTCAATAGTTCCTAACTGCAGAACACATCCAAACATTCCATTCCCCATACAACATTTCCTGATTTTCCCCGCTTACAATCAGTCTATTCATCACATATCCCCATTCACACAAATACATCCAAGCCAGCTCTCTCAAAGCTATCTAAGCAGAATAATTTAATCCCCTGTAGATATTCATCTTTACACTGACACCGCTCCCTCAGTAGCATTTGAGGGTTATTACCAGGGCCGCTTGTTCGCTTCTGACTGGCCTCTACAAATGTTAGAAATTCCATCTCACCAATATTCATCTGCATTATTCGAATTATACCCCATAGTAGCCACTACTATATTGTGGGGAGTCGAATGGTCCGCCTCCAGCATTCTCATTCACTGTGACAACTAAATTGTCGTTCACTGCATTAACAGAGGGCGCTCTCATTCTCCCGCTTTAATGCCGCTTCTCCGTCGCCTTATTTGGACTTCAGCCAAAAAACAATTCATTATAACTTCTGTACATGTTCTCGGTTTTCATAATAAAATTGCTGACTCTCTCTCTCGTTTTCATTTCCAGAGATTCAGACAACTGGCGCCAGAGGCAAAGCTGCACCCGACTCCCATCCAACCTTATTCAGAGATTATATTTCAATAAATCATCCCATGCATAACCTGCACCAAACATCCATATCTATTATTCTACAAACCGTAGCTCCCAGAACATTACAATCATATCTCACAGCATGGAAAGCATTCAAACACTTTTATTCCCTATACAACACTACATTCCCTAATTTCCTCCTACTTACAATCACATCATATACCTACATTCACACAAACACATTCAAGCCAACTCTATCAAGAGTTATTTGAGTGAAATAAATTTTTTTCACAAGCTTATGTACAGCTCCATTACCGATTCTATTGCTAATTCACAAACCAGCCTTCCTCCACCCCCCCCACCCCCCTCCCAGACACCAAATTGGCCAACATACACAACATACTCTCCAAATGCATTTCCACACTCAGAAAAGGCTACCTATCCTTTCATACAGACCACACTCTAGATGCAATGTTTATTCTCACTTTTATTTTGGGGGGGGGGGGGGGGGGGAGGGGGTTCTCAGATGTTCTAAAATTACAGTAACATTTAATTTTGATCCCAATATCCACCCCACCATTGCAGATCTAACGTTGATTGACGAGGAAACAATTTCCTTCCTCATCAAACAAAGTAAAACAGACCAATCCAGAAAAGGAAAGACATTGCATCTACATATTCAATATCCTCTCCCCTACAAGCCCATTCCAAACACTCCTAGCATACATACACTATAGGAAAACACTAAGCTTAAGTCCCCTCGCCCCCCTTTTCATAGATGACACACATCACCCAGTGACACGTTTTGGTTTCAAAAACACCTTAAAGCAGTCCTCCACCATTCAGGCTTCCCACCAGAATCATACTCTAGTCACTCATTCAGAATTGGAGCCACCACCACAGCTGCACACAAAGGGCTATCACAACAACACCATACAAATACTAGGAAGGTGGTCTTCTGACGCCTTAAAATCCTACATATGACTTAGCAACAGCCATCTCAAGGAAGTCAAGAGGACCCTCACTAGCAGTTACCCTAATCCCAGTGGCCAAGGGCATGGGCCCAATCCAGAGCGAGGACATGACTCAGCCATGCCGGCCTCCTGAGGGCGGAGGAGCTACCCAGTCACTCAATGACCCAGCCATTTAACCTTAATTTTTTCCTTCCAGCTCTGAGTTTCACTCAGCTTTCTCTCCCCATTCACTTACCTAACTCCCGCAGGGGTTCTTCCTGCCCAGGCCCCCCCTGGCCGCTGCCACAGGAGTCTTCACTGCCCCCTCATCTTTCCTTGACTCCTGTAAGACCCCCCCCATGGCTCTGACTCCCGCAGGAGTGTTACCCCGAGCTTCAATTCCAGCAGGAATCATCTCACCGCCCCTCCCCCGGCCCTAGCTTTGTGTATTATATGTCATTTCTTATAATGATATATAATATAGCCTTGTTTATTTTTCTCTGTTTGATTTATTTATACAAATTTATATCTATATGCACCCACGTATATTAATATAGATTTATATATAGTGTTGCTACCCTCATACTCTGTTCCCGCAGGAACACCCCCAGAGCACCAATTCTGCCCGTCACCCTCCAGCAGGAGTCTTCACCTCCTCCTCATCTTCCCCGACTCCTACCGGAGCTGGCCAATATAGCTCAACCAACCCTGAGCTGTGACAAAAGCACTAGTCATGTCACCGCCCCTCCCCGGCCCTAGCTTAAATGTATTTTTTTATACATTTGTTTTCCATTTTTCATTTTTATTTATCCTATTTATATATATATATATATATATATATATATATATATATATATATATATATATATATATATATATATATATACACACACCCACGCATATAAATATATATTTATATATAGTGCCATCACCCTCAAGCTCTAACTCCCGCAGGAGTTGGTCCCGAGCACTCGACCCCCAGAGGAACAATGCCCAATTGCCACTCACCCTTCAGCTGGGGCCTTCACCTGCCCTTCCTCTTTCCCAACTCCGGCTGGAGATGGCACATACAGCTCTATTTGCCGCAGGAGTGCCCACGAGTTTTGACTCCCACAGGAGGCCGCAAAATCACCATCCCCCAGGCCCTAGATTACCCCATTATTTATATATGTATATATATATATATATATATATATATATATATATATATATATATATATATATTTATATATATATTTATATATAGTGCTGTCACTTCCCAGCTCTATCTCCGCAAGGAGTGTTCCTTGTTCCTTGAGTCTATGCCCTCCCACCCCAGCCCCCTTCCCCCCCCTATCCAGCCGGAGTCATAACTTCCCCTCCATTTTTAATGACTCCAGCAGGATCCCCATCCACCCCATAGCTCTGACTCCCGCAGGGGTCTCCGCGAGTCTCTGCTCCCGCAGGAGTATTCATTGCCCACACCAACCCTGCTCGGGCTCCCGCAGGAGTCTGTATCACCCTTTGCTCCCACAGGAGCCCCCTTTACCTTCCCTTTCTCAAAAAAACACTATATCCAGCAGCCCGATATAGCATTTCAAGCCTTTTGGGGAGTCTCATGCACTTTGGGGAGCTCTCGAGAACCACCTGATCTCGTACTCCCCTTACATGCTCTATTGACCAGGCGGGAGCCCTGGGCTCAACTATATCTGAGCTCAGGGTTCTCTCCCTGGACAGCATGTCAAACCTGCTAACATTTGTCAAACAATATCTAAGTGTGAACTCTTGAAGTGAAGTTTCACAAACTAATTTCTAGAGGAGCATGTGATATGATTGACTGTAGCTGGTCACCCATCTACAATCATTAGTTAGCCAATCAGATTAATCCAAACTCACTATAAGTAGCCTAGCTAGAACTACTCCCCTACCTTCGTTTTCCGAAGAAACCCCCATCCACCTCTTCTTCTCCATTCCTCCTTTACCACCGGAAGCTCTCGAGAACCACCTGATCTCATACTCCCCTTACATGCTCTATTGACCAGGCGGGAACCCTGGGATAAAACTATCTCCGAGCTCAGGGTTCTCTCCCGGGACAGCATGCCAAACCTGCTAACATTTGTCAAACAATATTTAAGTGTGAACTCTTGAATGTGTATTTCAGCATTTGAAATCTAAAATAAGTTACTTGTGATTGAAAACACTGATCATTTGTGATTTATGACAACCACGCTGCGCGTTTGTTTGACCACTGGTGTACTCATCAAGGGTTAATGAGCAGCTGCAGACTGAACTGTGAAGGTGGAGCTGCTTTATCTCCGTTTGCAGAGTTATTTTATTTTACTTTGTTATAAACAACAGACACGTACAGAAGGGAGGTTTGGGTGCTCGAGCACCTGCCCTTTTTTCTCTCAGAGAGAAAGTTCTCGTTCCTTTGCACACGAATCCCCTATCCACAACACGCACGACGCTCTTCACCTTCACGATCAACCCGTGCCTCAATCTTTAACAAGAACCAGTTTTGCCTTCAAAATCTTTTTCAAAATGAACAACCAACTTTCTGTGGTAAAGTAATTGCCATGTGTGCTATTCTACTATGCTGCTGAGGAGTAGAGAATGTTTGCGGCACAGAATGATGACGCATGTCACTCAAAGATTATGTAAAGTCACATGAAATCCGACATAACCGTTCGCAGTCGCATTGCAAAACATCAGATCTGTGTCTGATTTAAGACTATATATGAAAGTGGCACAGATCTGACCTGAAAAGATCAGATTCCATGCAGTTTGGGCTGTTCACACTATCATTACATGAGTCACATGTGGCAAATAAATCAGATTCGGGCCACATATATAGCCCTTTACACTACCCTGACCCATCTAGAACATAAAGACAGTGACTCTAGGCTTCTCTTCATTGATTTTAGCTCTGCATTTAATACAATAATTCCAAAAAGACTGGTCTCTAAACTAAATCGCCTCGGCTTCCCTCTCTTCGTTTGCCTCTGGATTCTAGATTTCCTTAGTAACTGTTCACAGAGAGTCAAGGTAGGGCACCACGTCTCTCCAGCACTTAGCCTTAGCACAGGCTCCCCACAGGGATGGTTACAGTACACTCTTTATACACATGACTGCACTCCATTCCATTCAAGTAATTCTATCCTGAAGTTTGCAGATGATATTGCAGGGGTTGGGCTCATCACGGAAGGAGATGAGACCGCATACAGAGATAAAGTAAATAAACTGGCTTTTTGGTGCACTGATAATAACTTGGCCGTCAATACCTTAAAAACAAAGAAAATCATAGTGGATTTCAGGAGGAACAGACCAGATACTCTGACCATACATATACATGGGAACTGTGTAGAGATTGTCAGTAACTTCAAGTATCTGGGCTTGCATCTGGATCAAAACATATCATGGAAAACCAACACTATAGCACTGGTCAAAAAGGCACAGCAGCGACCAAATTTTCTAAGGGTGCTAAAAAATAACAACTTGGCCCAAGAACTGCCAGTGTCCTTTTACAGATGCACTATTGAAAGTGTGCTGTCATGTTGCATCCCAGTGTGGTATGCCAGTTGCACTGCCAAGGAAAAAGCTGCTCTCCAAAGGGTTGTCAACACAGCGCATAAAATCATCAGCTGCCCTCATCCCTCCTTAGAGGAGTTGTTTAAGGCCCGCTGCTATAGCAAAGAACGCAGCATCCTGAAGGACTCCTCCCATCCAGCATACCATCTATTTCAAATGTTACTTTTGGGGAGACGATACAGGACCAAAAAAGCCAAAACAAACAGACTTTAAAAAAAGTATATATCCAAGGGCTGTTGCAATAATGAATGGACATTAAATTAAAAGTGTTTCTGGCCAAAATCATTTTAATCTTACTCACTTTTTAACTTGCTGCTAGGAAATGCACTTGCCACTTTATATGCTTTGAGTTTTTTTTTTTCTTCCATTCAGCATGCGGTATGAACTTCCATTAAATCATCAGTCTTCCAGCAGTTCATAGTTGTATCCAATATCTCATTTGTCATGGGAGGCATGCCAGAGTGAAAGTGTCAAACCGCAGTTAAAGTCGACAAATTAATAATGAAACACCCAAAATGACATGAAACGCTAGAGGAAATGCTTTCACTCTAGTGGTAGCATGAGATGGAGGCTACCACCCACACAAGTAGCTCAGGTATTGCTGCTCATCCAGAATGGCACATCAATGCCAACAGCCCAACACCATACAAGACATTTGGCATTTGCCAAAGAACACCAAGATTGGCAAATTAACCATTGGTGCCAGTGCTCTTCACAGATAAAAGCAGGTTCACACTGAGCACATGTGAGAGTCTGGAGACACCACGGAGAATGTTCTGCTGCCTGCAACATCCTCCAGCATGACCAGTTTTGCAGTGGCTGCACAATCCTCTATGGGCTCACCAGAGGTAGCCTGACTGCCATTAGGTACCGTGATGAGGTCCTTAGACCCCTTGTAAGACCCTATGCTGAAGCAGTTGGCTCTGAATTCCTCTTAACACAAGACAAGTCTAAACTTCATGTGGCTGGAGTGTGTCAGCAATTCTTGTAAGACAAAGGCTTTAATGCTATGGACTGGCCCGCTCATTCTCCAGACTGAATCCATTTGAGCACATCTAGGATATCATGTCTCGCTCCATCCACCAACGCCACGTTGCACCACAGACTGTCCATGAGTTGGCGGATGCTTTAGTCCAGTTCTGGAAGGAGATCACACAGGAGACCATCAGCACTTCATCAGAGGCTTGCCTAGGCATTGTAGGCAGGTCATACATACACACTATTGAGTTTCATTTTGACTTGTTTTAAGGACATTACATCAAAGTTGGATCAGCCTGTAGTATGTTTTTCCACTTCAATTTTGAGTGTGACTCCAAATCCAGACCTCCGTGAGTTAATAAATTTAAGTTATTAGATTTCCATTGATAATTTTGATGTCAGCACATTTAACTATGTAAAGAACAAATATTTAATGAGAATGTTTCATTCAGATCTAGGATGTGTTTTAGGCTTTTTTTTAACAGTGTAATTAATTATTTTAAGAAATTGATTCAGTTGATTTTAAAGCATCGAGAAGAAGCATGTGAAGACTGTCAAAAAATCCTTTCCTTTATATTTATCCTATCATTATCCAATATGTGCAAGACCAAACCCCTAAAAATAGTCATGTATGACCTACCCTGTTATCTTTTTACCCTGTTATATTTTTTATCAGCATCCCACCTTACCACCCCATCGCCACACCTGAATCTATGTGGGTAGTGTTCTGAGACCAGGCTCGACAGTTTGCTTGGACCCCTTTTAGACTCTTTCTTTCCTGATGGGGGAATAACACAAGCTAGGATGTCCCTCCAAGCTCAGAGCCCTTTCCCTGGACAGCACGCTGAATACACCTAAGAATTTTGTCTAATATTTGTGTGGGCAAACTCTTAAAACAGTCAAATGACAAAGTTTTTGTTACAAATATGAGTGCGTCAAATATGAAAACTTGCTCTGAAACTTGCAGATGTCAGTGCCGTAAGTGGAGTTAAGCAAAAATATAGCAAATCAGGCTTAAAGAAATAGATATAAAGAAATGCTGAAACATGTGCAACTATCGATGATTATAGAAAGCAAATGCTCAATCCCATACATTATAGGAGATATAGAAATCCCAGCCAGATGAAACTGTCAAAAAGAGGAGATGTCCAGAAAAATGATGCATGGTCACCATATCCCAAGGTCTTCTTAGGGTGTACGAACACTTGACACGGTTGCCTCGAACCAAGCCTTGGTGCAAATCTCTCCACTCACCACAATCACATTGCATTTTTACTTTCCGAGCCCGAGAATGCTTGTGTCATCAAAAGTGCATATGAAGTAATTCCTTAAAGGTGACATTGCTTCTTCAGTCTCACGTTCAGCCATGCTTTGCACTCACACTACATGCGCACTGTGCTTAAGGAGTATATATAAAAAAAAATTATTAAAGAGTGTAAATTATTTGGTGTAAAATTAAGTCAGTTCTCAAAATTCTTACACTTGCAGGGTATTTATTAGCATCACATTACAAAAAGACATTGATTAAACTGACAGTAATAGATGAACACAGCTCCTATTTTCTTGTGAAAATGTAGATTGTAATTCATTCCTCAATCCTCCTTGATATGCTTGTGAATCCAGGAGAGAAAGTCCTCATCAATGGAAAAAGTTCCATCTGGATTGATAGGAACAGTGACGGGGAGGTAAATATCCCTTTTTGACATTGTGATCTAGAGAAACAGTAACACAGAGTTAGTTGTATTTTTCTTGCTATATCTCTGTGTGAGTCATAATGAAGGAAGGAAAACTGTTTCACCTCTGGAATCCTAGCAATGACATTCAAGGACCTCTGAGATGGCAAGGCTGCAGTCAGTTCAATCTCTTTCTCGCTGTTTGTTGCTCTTTCAAACCTGAATCCTGTGTCATAAGCTGCATTAAGAATGTGCTTAGAAAGCCTAATTGGGAGGCAAAGAATAGAGAAATGCAGATAATTAAACCGGTGACATTTTCTACACTATAGATTTGTTCAGTGCGGATAATCCTTACTTTTTAGCATACTTGGTTACAATTATTGGCAGTCTCTCCCATTCCACCTCTAGACGTGCCGCAGGGAATTCACCCAGGACACCAGCTTCAGCTTTAGCATAGACTGCATACTGTTTGCACTCCGCACCCCAAGAAAACTTGGCCTGAAATCACATTTGAGTTTAAAGAATGGTACTGAAGTAGAGAAATACATTTTGCCAAATGTTCCAGTCTTACAGTGACTTTGTGCTTGCTCAGCAGAGCACCATCAGCACAGATCTTCATGTTGTCATTTTCAGCTATAGAGGAAGCTATGAGTTGCACTCTTGCAGTTGGTTTGTCAAAGTAAGCAGCCAGTTGATAACCCAGAAGCTTCTGGTCAGCTCTAACGGCACGGGCGATGATAGCAAAAACAGGTGGAATATCATTTCCGAGGAACCTATTCTGAAAGTACATAAAAAAAATTAATTAGGACATAAATCATATTTGGGTTTTGTGTAATTATGGACAAAGGGCTGAAACTAACCTTTTTCTGTATTTTCTCAAAGCTAGCTGCAGCACTTCCGCTGCTAGTATCCTTTGTGGCACTATGGGCTGCCAAGTACTGCCAGAAAAAAACCTTTGTAAGTTTTGAAATAATTAAAAAGCAACAATAGTTGTTACATGCCTCCCATGTCTAGGGTCAGGGAAACACATAACAAAATAACATAAAGGGGAAAAATAAAAATAAAAGAATAAAATTTTGTCTAATTAAAATTAATAAGAGGCCAATTTTGATAATACAAAATAATACAACTAAATAATAAAAAAGGGCAAGGCAGCCAACAATTATTACCCTTCTCCTGTCCCAGCACTACAACAATAACTCACACCAATGTCTAAAAAAGGAAGCACATTTATTTTACAGATTAACAAATAATAAATAACCAAGGGTAATGGTAGGTTTCAGAAATATTTAGGAGGGGATAATGCCAAAACAACAAACAAACGATCTAACTGATTGAGGAAGCAACTTTCTGAACTCTAAAAATAAAATTAAAAAGAAAACCAAAGATCTTAACTTACTCCCTCTCTACCAGAAACAGGAGAAAAATAAATCAAACAAAAAGTGACATCCACCTCGTATTGCTCCAAAAATAAAATTGAAACAAAATAAAAAATATAAAGTAGAAATAACAAAGGGAATTTAAAGTCAAATTGTCACTATATTGTTCACTAACAATAGGATTTTTAACTTTACAAGTATCCCAGTTCTAATCTTCTGATCGCACAATAGCTATTATGGGTCAGGAGAACCAAGTGAGAGCAGCCTTAGCCAGCTAGCGTTGGGCACAGTCTCACTTTGTTCTCTACTGCCGCATGCCCCAGCCACTTAATTACCAACAGGTGAGAGACTGGGAGAGAGAGAGAGAGAAAACAAAAGCAACAACCCTCCCTCCGGTTGGCAGTGTACCACATTTGAGGCCACAAATATTAAATACATAAAATATATTTTTTTTTAAATTCCAACCTTTACATGCAACATAGTAAAAATACAGATTTTAACAGTTACCCGATCTTTGTGGAATTTCCTGAAAGGCTCCATGATGGTGGCAGTCTGAAAATACATATAATTTTCTTTCTTTATTTTTTTTTTTCATTTTGAGAGACACACTTTGGCTACTTAATGCATTATTTTCAGTGTTTCTACCTTAGACATACGAGAGCTTGACATGGAGGAGCTTGAGCTTGAGCTTGAACTTGAACTTGAGCTTGAACTTGAGCTTGAGTTTGAGTTTGAGCTTGAGCTGCTGCTGGTGCTACGGCTGCTGCTGCTTTCAGAAGAAACCGGTGCATTTTTAGTTTCAGTCTCCAGGATTTCCCTCAGTTTCAACAGGAAAGCCTGTCCTTCAGGAGAATCATCATCAATGATGTTGATTTGCTTAACAAGCCTCTCAGCAGCTCTAGGACCAACTTGGACTTCAAACTCCAGTCTTTCAACTGCAGGACCTTCAGCTACAGCCAGAATGACAAACAATTAATTTTTGTTTTATCTAAGAAAAGAAACTTTCATCAATGGTATTGTCTCTCTATCGTCTCTCACCTCTTGCCACTGCAATATGGGCTGAGTGCTGTCCAATGATGTAGAACAGAGTAGAATTTCTGATAAAAGCAGCATTGTGAGACCGCACATCAACACATCCCTTGATTTCAATGTATGGGACAGCATAACAGAGAGTCCTGTCAAATGGAGCAGGAGCTCTCACTGAAACATCAGAAGACTGAAAAAATAAATTAAATAAATGACATCGTTCCCCACAAATATTAACATACGTCTATGTCTGCATTCAAAACTTACCCAATCATCAGCATTAGATGTCTGGGAATTTTGCAGAGACATCTCAGGTACCAAGGGAACAGACATTTCAGCACTGTGATCTTCAATGTTTCTGACCACGGCGTATGTCTCAAAGCTGTCAGAGTAAAATTAATGATGCTTTAACAAAAGGACATTCACAAAAAAATATCTTTACAGAAATGTCATTACCTTGCAGAAGCAATGTGTTCAGGAAGTTCAACAGGCAGAGCCTCCACCTTGTAGTTGCCCTTGAGAATGTCTGCTCTTGCTTCCACTTTTCCAGGGGCAATTGTACGGATCTTTCCTCTCGCCATAACAGCAGCTTGGATGAAGGCAGTGTTAACTCCCATTACAGCAAATGTCTGGATAGCAACACTGAAAAAAAGGGAGATTCTTTGTAGAACCATTGTTGTGTACATTAGATTTTATCTGAATGAATGTAGCTGTAAAACTATACCTTGGTCTAGCTTCAGCTTGGAACTGAACATCAGTCTTCTTCAGTTGCTCAAGAGTCATGGACTCCAATTTCTCAGGGAGAGGAGGTGTAATGGTGGCCTGAACTTAAAGGTTAAACAGAACAACATAAAACTTAAGAAGTGACCCCCACATATTTGACAAAAAAGCTAGAAATTCTAAGACAGAGCTGTACCATTGACACTTGCAGCAGCAACAGCAGCAGTGTACCAACTCAACTCCATGGGCACTCCAACTGCAGTTGGCAAGATACGACGCACTTCAGCTGCAAGCAGAGGTTTAGCACACTGGAATGCAATTCCTTCCTGCAAAGCTTTAAGAGCTTCCTTCAGCAGTGCACGTGGTTTGGGTCCAGTAACCATCTGAGGATAGTGTTTATTAGAAGCTTATTTCTAATTTTGAAAATTAGTTAAAGAGTTAAAGATCTCAGATATCAAGCATATGGTAAGACATTACAATACCGGTATTGCTTCTTCAATGATGGTCTTGTCAAAGTTGACGTAAGCCACTTCTTGTCCAAATACTTTGAGATAGGCTGAAGCAAGTGGTTTATCGGTTGGCAAGGCCTTCCAGTTTATGAGCTTGAAGAGACAGAAGTCATGTATACTTTTTTGCTTCTTTCAAATTTATAGTAAAAATGTAAAATTATGACACAATGGACATAAAAACTTACTGCTCTGAGTGTTCTCTTAAGTTTTGTGATACGGTCAACACTTTCATCTGCAGCAGGAGACTTTAGAAGAGCCTCATTAATTCCTCCAGTTCTCACACCAAACTGATTAAAAGGAGCAATTTAGTGAAACTATATTAAACAGATTTAAAAAGTAATTCAGATATCTGGAAAAGAAATCTTAGATGGTTCACCTCAATAACATCAGCAGCAGCGCCAGCCAGGTAAGCACGAGCTTTAGCTACAACAGCTCTAGGCAGGATAGTAGCGACATCATTGATCATGTAGGCACTACCAGCAGCTCCAGTCATAAGAGGAGCTTAATGGACAAATAATACATTTGCAATGTTTTATGTCAGAAGATATTTTTCTTCATTTTAAGAATCATCAGATAATACTTCAGAGCTTTTTAACGAAATTTGAAAGTCTTACTATGATAATAATCCATCTGAAAAGCTCTGCTGTAACGGTAGTTAAGTCTGTCCAGTTTGCGGTTCGTAAGCTTGATGGCAACATTAGCTGCACCAGCACTGAAAAAAATAACCATGATTACCTCTGGCTTGTGCTTGTTTCATGTGATGGTAAAATAAAACATGAAGTGATTTGATTTCTTACACAGATGCCATATCAGGAGCAGTGATTCTGGTCAAGGACTTGATGTGGGAATAGGCAAAGCTTGCAACATGCATGTTTGGCTCAGTCCTCAAAGCTCCAGCAAGACTGGAGATGAGAGCCACTGATGGTTCAGCCTCAAACAGCACAATACAAGCAACCATGCGCACCTCTGGGTGGAGTGCCCTGTCCAAAACAAGCTGTAGGGCAATAGGCTGAACCTGAGACCGAAAACAAAGTTTGTTTATTGGAAGAAAACATGCATAAAAGTTACAGCAGTGATCTCTGCAATACTTGAATGTTACCAGTTTGGGCTCTTTCTTGGCAATGTTCCTCAGGGCCGAGATGGCATCAACCTGGACTCTAATGGGCAGAGCATTAGCTGCAGTTCTCAGTCCAGGTAGGAGCTTCATGATGGGTTTAAGACTTGAAGGATGACCAGCATTGCCCATAACTTTCAGAGCCAAAGTGATTTCAGAAATGTCATTCTTAGAAATGGCCTCTGTGACAATCTCATGAATGGGCTGAGGAGTTTGAAATGCATTCATTTAGACTGATTAGACTTTTGAAGAGCAATTTCACTTTATAAATTTAGATGGCTAGTTTATTTTACCCTGAGGAGTTCAGCAGGACAAGAGGGAACTGCAACACAGTGCTTGGCAATCAAGGAACCATATCCAAGCATGACAACTTCACGCAGAGCTGGGATTGTGGCAAATTTCTCATGCATAGCCAAACTCTGTTTAGCATGACACAGATAATATTCATTTGTCAGAGTCGCTTTAAATACATTTTGATAGGTGTGAAGACGAGCACATGGTTATACATACAGCGGTCATTTGGATGGTTTCGAGATCAGCAGTGACCATTTGCAGAGCAATCACAAGAGTCTGAATGAACTCAGGAGTTGTAAATTCACCAGCCAAGAACTTCTCCTTGATGAATTTTATAATGACTGGTGTGCCGACAGCAGGAAGAGCATCCAGAAGCCAGCGCCTAGTAAAATCATTATTTAGGATTTGTACAAAATAACACAATAACAAATATGTATTTAATAAACTGTGCCCTAACTGTATTAGTTAATTGCACACAAATTGTACCTGTAAACTGGTTTGTCCTTGAATTGAGACCAGATAGTCTCAATTTTGTCCAAGGTGACAACACGCAGGAGCTGGACGAGTTGAACAAACTTAAGTGGAGCATCATCATGGACCATGTCTTTATTGTTTGCAACCAAGTGCTTCAGGACCTCAACAATCTAGGAAGATTTAGGGAAATGCTCAATTGTCTTTTTGTGTCATGTGCTTTGACTAAGAGATTAAGGATTTAATGCAGTAAATTATACCTGGGCTGGTGCATCTTTGATCTTCATAAGTTGAATGGGGGTCTGAAGAATCTCAGTTGCAAACTCATACTGCAGGGACCCACGGGGCATGTAATCAGCTTTGATTGGAACGACAGGGGTCTTCTCAATCTCAACAAAAGCCAAGGTTTGTCTGAAAAAAAAAAGTTCAAGTTACTGAATTGTGTATAGAATATAGTTACACATTTATGACTGAAATCTCAATAATTGCTCAATCATACTTTGCTTCCATCATTGCAGCACCGTGAATCTCATTAAAGGGTGAGAACTGATACACTTCCTCAACTGTTGCCTCAGCGATCAGTGCGCCATTGTCAGCTGGTTTCATGATGTAGTTATAAGTTGCAGTTTCAATCAGACTCTTGACCCTCTGTTGAAAGTAAGGTAGGTTATTTGACTCTTGACATTTATAGTGGATAGATATTTGAATTATATCAAGTGGTTTTTTTTTTTTTCTAGTCTCTATTACGTACCTTTGTGCATTCAGCACACCTCTCAGTGTATGCCAAGCCGATATCTTTCATGATTCTCTCCTGGCAGTGGCTCAGATCCTTAGATTTAGTAACAATAATGTGGTTGGTTTTTGGATCCTCATTGATAACATAGTGAGTCCTGCACACTCCCTGAGCTCCAGCCTTCAGGAAAAAGTCAAATGGTAAGATTGCAGAACTCAAAATACCTTAGAAATGTAATAAGGAGATATTTCACCTCTTGCATCTCGTAGATGTTCTGAGTCTTCTTGAGGTTGAGCTGAAGGATGTTGAGGATACCTCTGTGCAAGTTCATGACTGTAGGAGAGACTCCTGCTGGAGCGAAAACCTTGCCAACCACACCATTAGCATACTCAAACTTGATAGGAATCTGAAGCTGAGCAGCCAGTGCTGAGGTGAGCTTAGTAGCAGGAACAAATGCATCCTTGGGCCAAGTGCCAGCATACTCGTAGAGTAAAGGATCCATAAGCTGTAATGGGATATATCATTGCTTATAATAGTCAATGCTTATTACGACATTTTAAAGTTTTTCTTCAATTTGGAAGACCTACAATTTTTTAGTTCCTTACCTTCATCAGGAAGGTGTTCTCTGTCATAGCACTGAGGAGAACCTTACTCCTGACTTTAATACCTGCTCTAGCCAGACCTTCTTGAGGAAGCCCACCCAAGAGTAGAGCCTCATACTTGTACACATAGGTCTTATCATGGGCAAATTCAGGAACTGGAATGGATACGTTATTTTTCATTGAATTTTTAAAATGATTACTTTTAAACAGTAATGTAGTGTAAGTTAATATCTAATACCTAATAAAGCTATAAGTTTAATTTACTTACCAAGGTTGAACTGTTGACTCGCTGAAAAAAATACATTTGATTTTCAAGATATAGAAAATTGAAAAAAGATTTATAAAGAAATAAAAAGAGAATAAAATATAGAAATACATTCTGACTTACCCACGAGGGCTACTGTCAGGGCAAGCACAACAGCTCTCATGGCTAGTGGTTTGTGAAGAACTCCTCAGAGCATCAAAGCTTTTATAGTGATTTCTTGCTGACAAAGTATTCATTTTCAAATTAATTATTGATATTTTTTAAGCAAGTGTGAAACTGCACACAGGTTAAGACTTGGTTATTTAAACATAAATATTTGCAGAGGTTAGGTTAACCTGGCCTGTCATAATGTCATTCATTTGGCCAATGTACAATTAATTGTCTCTTAGAATAAAAAGTTTATTTATTTTGCATCTATAAAATAACACTGAAACATTTCATGTTTTATACATAGAAAATAAATGTATGTAAAGTACATAAATTACTGTAAACCTTAATTTTATTGTAAAAGGTTAAACATATAGTGTTCTTTGTTAATAGCCCTTCCTTGAAGGCAACTCAGTTTTGGGTTAGGTTACTCTGTTCCTTAATCAAAAAGTCTAAAAATCCATATTAGCTTGTTTATTTTATATTAAAACTGATTCAATGACATTGAATGAACTTTGGAACTACAAAAGATAACTGATTTATATTAAAAGGACAGTTAAATTTACTCACCCTGGTTCCAGACCTTTATAAGTTTCTTCATGCCGTTGAACAAAGTATTTTGAATAAAGCTGTAAACATGTAACTATTGACTTCTGTAGTAGTAAAAAAAAATTATGAAGTCAATAGTTACAGGTTTTCAGCTGTCTTCAAAAAATATTGTAGAAGAAATGAATACATAAGGTAAAAAAGTAAAGGGTAAGTAAATAATGACAGCATTTTTATTTTTAGGTGAACTACCCCTTTAAATGCGTAAAGACATTGGTGCATTCAACAAAGGAACACCACAAAGTATGGCACCTCACATTAATGACCTATGTTGACAGAAAATTCAAAGTTTAAATAAATCATTAGACTTTTAGAAATGTATCGCTGTAACACCACGCCAGCAGAGGGAGCCCTCACTCAACTCCACTTCCTCTGCACTCACTTCCTGTTTGGAGCATATTTCAGTGAGGACTCAGACACTGATACTTTGCGAAGTATTGCCAGTTTTCCTGCTTTACCAAGCGTTGTTCCAAGTGACTTTCCTGACTGCTATCCTTTGTATGACCTGGCCTGTTTATATCATGTACGGTACTTGTTTTTGCCCTTTTGCTCTGTTTTGGACTGATTGTTGTTGCCTTAACCCATTGCCTGCCTTATTACTTACATCTGTTGGATTTCCCTTGTGTTTGATAAAAGATCCGGACTGCTTACCTGTTACCATTTCTATCTGGACTGCTTACCTGTTACTGTTGTTATCGCTGAATGGCGCCATTGGTTAGCGGAAGCAATTCATCTATTTCAAGTCATTACAGACCACAAAAATCTTGAATATATCAAGAGTGCAAAACAGGCAAGCCTGATGGGCCCTTTTCTTTACAAGATTCCAGTTTACAGTAACCCATCGACCTGGCAGTGAACTGCAAAGCTGATGCACTCTCTCGACGTCATGACCTGTCAACAGACAGCAACAACATCGAGCCCATACTCCCTCATACAGTGGTAATTGCCCCAGCTTCTGGAACATTATGGAGGAGATCCAGCATAAACAACAGCATGAACCTCCACCTCCACAGTGTCCTCAGAACAAGCAATATGTACCAGTGAATTTACATCACTGCAATGGGTACTTCCCTCTGTGCTGGTCATCCAGGTATTTCTTGTACACAACACTTAGTCCAGAATTAATTCTGGTGGTCAACCATGAGCAGAGATATCACAAATTATGTCAAGTCTGCACCCAGTCAAAAACACCCTCATTACTTCTCAAACCTCTGCCCATCCCACAGCGACCTTGGTCTCATTTATCTATTGACTTCATCACAGATTATTATTATTCCCCCTAACAAGTCACTGCCATAGAAACTGCTCAAGCCTTGTTTCAAGATGTTTTCAGAGTTTATGGAATCCCTGAGAATATTGTCAGTGATCGTGGCACAAGTCTGGAGGAGAGCTTTCTGTCAACAGCTGAATATCAATGTGATCCTTACATCTGGGTATCATCCCCAAACAAATGGTCAAGGGGAACATCTCAAGCAGGAAATAGGCTGATATCTCAGGACTTACTGTAGTTGGGAACAACATCAATGGTCTGAGTTCTTGCCATGGGCAGAATATCCTCAAAACTCTAACGCACTCCTCCACGGGCCTTCCCCTCTTTCAGTGCATTCTGGGTTTCCAACCTCCATTGTTCCCGTGGTCAGGTGAGTCTTCTGCAGTTACAGCCATCGACGAATAGATCTGGGATAGTGAGAGGGTGCTGGACAGTGCCCATGTTCATCTCCAACGGGCGGTGAGAACACAGGAGTTCCAAGCCTACAGACGTCATCATCCACACCCTTCCTACCAACCAGGACAATGGGTCTGACTCTCTACAAGGGACATCAAGCTACGACTACCCAGCAGGAAGCTCAGTCAAAGGTACGTTGGCCCTTTCAAAATTCTTAAGAGAATAAACGAGGTTACTTACCAGCTAGAGTATCCTGCTAATTACAAAATATCTCCTTCGTTACCTATATCCCTGCTCAAATCAGTCCTCCCAGAGGCTGACTGGGTATGGACCTGAGGAGAGATCATGGGTATCTGCCCAGGACATTCTGGACCCTTCTCTCATAGAGGAGTTTCATCGAACCAGGCTCGACGACCCAGCACCTAGACCATGGGGTGGGGGAGTGGAGGTTCTGTAACGCCACGCCAGCAGAGGGAGCCCTCGCCCGAGTACTGACTCAACTCTGCTCCCTCTGCGCTCACTTCCTGTTTGGAGCATATTTCAGCGAGGACTCAGACACTGATACTTTCCGAAGTATTGCCAGTTTTCCTTACCGAGCGTTGTTCCAAGAGACTTTCCTGACTGCTATCCTGTGTATCACCTGGCCTTTTGCTCTGTTTTGCACTGATTGTTGTTGCCTTGATCCATTGCCTGCCTTATTGCTTACATCTGTTGGATTTCCCTTCTGTTTGATGAAAGATCTGGACTGCTTACCTATTACCAACTCTCAGCCTGTTTTTACATTTATGTCTCTGTGCAAACCCTTTATTAAACTTCTGCAAATGGATTCTAATACTGTCTCAGTCTCCTTGTTACAATCATCAAGTAGAAAAAATGTATTGTAAGACGGGTCTTTCATTTGAAAAGAGCCCCTTAAACCTGAAATCACAAACCAAACCAATTAGGTTCTATTTGCATCTAAATTTTAAAATGGATTTGTCATATCTTACTACTATTTCTACTATCTATTTTTTCTATGTTACTGCCATAGTATGTTAATTGTTATACACATAGCAACAAAAAAAAACTTCCATGCAAAGGATCATGAATGCCTGCCGTGTCCATTGGTTATACTATTCCAAAATTTTTTTATAGCGAAGGTCCCTCCGATGTGGCCTGTTTTGAGTTCCAGAGATCTTCTATCATATTTACATCAGGACTCTGGAATGCCACTACATAATTAAAAGGTGCAGTATGTATGTGTGTTTGAAGGCCATTTTATTCATTCATTCATTTTCTTTTCAGCTTAGTCCCTTTATTAATCTGGGGTCGCCACAGCGGAATGAACTGCCAACTTATCCAGCATTTGCTTTACGCAGCAGATGCCCTTGCAGCTGCAACCCATCACTGGGAAACATCCATACACACTCATTCACACATACACTACGGACAATTTTAGCTTACATAATTCACCTATACCACATGTTTTTGAACTTGTGGGGGAAACCGGAGCACCCGGAGGAAACTCACACGAACACGGGGAGAACATCCAAACTCCACACAGAAATGCCAACTGCCCAGCCAAGGCTTGAACCAGCGACCTTCCTGAACGTGCTACCCACTGCGCCACCATGCAGCCCTGAAGGCCATTTTACATTACATGTATTACCATACTACTGAAAGCAGCAGCAGACAGTTCACCTCAGATCTTGAAAATAAAATAAACCGTTTTAAGTTGAACTGTGGAACTAAACACATATGAGTAATTCAGCATGTACATTTAATAATGTTAACGAGGGTTAACATTAATTAATTAGATTATAAACCTTACCATTTTGTAGGTGCATATTTTGTGCTTCTGAATGGCTGTTTAAATTTATGTAGTGTTTCATCTGGTGCAAACAGCCAAATTGCTTATCACTGTGTATCTCTTCACGAAGCGTGCTGTTAGGACACACGATTACACTGTAACCTGCTCACCTAATGCTTATGTTCGTAATATTTAAATCATTTGCTAACTAATAACCTTATGTGGAACTGAATCTGTCTCATTTCAGAGTCTGCCACTGTCCACCAGAGGTTGTTTTTCAGTCATGTACGCATGCTTTCAGAGCCTTTATGAATGAATGAATGGAATACATGGTTTTCCGCCAAGTCAACCCGGGGTGGTGAAATATAATTGGCTAAACTGGGCAGGTTAAAATTACCAAAACACAGACAGTGTTCTGGCAGGCAAAACACATTTTCAAAGCGGAATATCTGACAGCATTTTTTCTATACTTTAGAAGAGTCAACAACTTATATACAGCACCTTTAAGTGATTTCAGCTTCAAGGCACTTTGAATTTTGATGTGATGGTGCTTATTATCTAGCATTAATGTTGCTGGCTTATTCTTTCCCCACTCCGGGTTCAGTCTTTTTACAGTTTGATGATAAATATAACATTTCTGGACTACATTGGGCTACATTTATGAACTTGACCAGGTTGACAACTTGCTTTAAGGTGCCTGTCTGTAGGTTCAGACTGTTCCATTCTGAAAGGCTCATCCTGGTGCTAAAAGCCCTTCAGAGGGTTTTACTCTCCATAAAGCGGATGAAAAAAAGCAAAGGACCCAAAAATCCTTATTGGACAGAATTTCTCCATTATGCATCACAAGTAAAACATACACAAAGAATATTAGGATTACCACTTCAACACCTTAGGAATCTTTCATTCCAATGTGCCCTTTGAAAGGGTTTATTTGGATAACTTTGAATTGGAACTTTTAATATAGTGTGTTGTAGAAAAAAAAATTCTGGTCTGCAAAATATTCTAAGTAAAAGTTCTCAGAAACTGACAAAGTCTGAGATCTCCGAAGTCTTTAGGCAAAGCAGTTTATTGTTACAGCATCAGTAACAACAGAGACAGGTTGTTCGAGTGTCTACCGAATATAGGCTTGCACACAGTTTAAATACATTTCTGTTTCTTAATACTCCACCCAAATTTACACAATACACACGGGAGGTTAGCTTCTCCACTAATAGGATCTCAAATCTCTCAGGTGTCCACCACCAATAGAATCTCAGGGTCTTTCAGGGGTCTTACCCATGTCCAGTTAAGGTCTTTCCTTCCTGTTTCAAAAGTGATGACTCAGCCAAAAAACAATGCTCAACAATAAATCTTGTTCACTGTCCACTGAGCTGTCAACTGTAAGTTCAGCTGAAGTTCATGGGTACTCATATATTTTAGAAGTCATTACAAATGAGTGTGGGTGTGCCTTATCATGAGTTACAGAACAGAACGCAGGTGTCCTTATGGCCTTGCTTCCATAAATCTACCCTCATTGTGACATTAATGCTGCTCTTCTAATTTATCTTCTCATCTCTGACTGCATTTACACAGGGTGACTTTTTTTATTTACCAAAGCACACATACCTGATCATAATGCCACAGGTATGGGTAATAATACAATAGATAATAACAATACTGAAATCACTCAAATAAGCAAATAAATGAGAAATACATTCATCAGAAATTCATCAAGACACAATGAATTCCCCAACGACTGAAAATGATATTTATCATGTTTGCAATACAGTTATAGGTCATTTAGCATATGCTTTTATCCAGAGCGTCGTACAATTGAGGAGGCATTCTGCAATTCAACATGGAGGCAGTACACACAAGTGCAAATTATACCAATGAACTGTGGTCAAAGAATTACAGTAAGGTTTTTTTTGTTGTTTTCTTTTTAGAGAGAGATAGATACGAGTGTTCTTACAGATGGTTTGTCAAGCCCACTCACCTATGTAAAGCACACATCAAAAATAGTACGGGATATGAAGTGATTGTACTGTAGATTATGCAGTAAATAACTGTAAAATAGCCAGTGTTTTGCTGTAATAAAAGGGAACAGTACTTTACTGTAAACGAGCAGGATTTGTTTGAAATTGTGTAGCGCAAAGAATAAATTACAGTAATTTACTTAATGTACCAATACAATTAGTAACTGTGACAATAAATGGTACATTACTGTTCCATCTATTCTGATGTTGCTATTTATAATCTTAAGGCATAAAACAATGATTTAGGCATCAACATGCATACACAGGATGTCTGTCTTATTCTAAACACAAAATTGTTAGAAAAAAGTTTTCAGAAATGTTGGCCCTTTAAGTGAGCCACGTCAAGGTCAACTTCTACTATGAGTAAGTAAAATGTGTATGTGTACTTGAAAGCTATATTGTTAGTTAGTTAGCCTTACCTCATATAACTTCTTACATTACTTTCATTTAAGTATGTTTATTAATTGAATATTGCATATTGCCATAAAGTATAGATGCTAACAGTGTAATGAGTCTTTCTGGCAACTAAGTAGATTTTATACACATAAAAACCATTCAATTCCAATCTCCTCAGTTAGGTAACCTTCACAGGAATCATCACAGGGAATCACAAAAAGATAATACATATAGCCATCCTTAGGCCATAGGCTGTTGCAAATTATTTTCAGAGCCTCGTTCCATCTATATATATAAAATTATAATTATTTGAAACTTAAAGCTTATTGTGTTCTTTTGCTGTTCAGTTTTTGTATGCATCGTCCGCATAAGCAGCTAGATTTCACTGCAGCACTGTTTTTTTTTTTTTTTTTTTTTAATAGATAGATTTTTTTAATGAATGAATGACTTTATTATTTGTTTTTGGATATGTGATTGCTTTGAAAATCAGCTAATTTTGTTTAATCCCGCCCCTTTTCGTATCGCCATACGACAGTATTTCGCATGCTCAAACTCTAGTGTGGCCGCAGCTTTACCTGTAGATTTCTAACAAGCCTCAATTAGTTTGTTCAAGTGTGTTTAATTAAAGTTAAAGCTTAACTGTGCAGATCTGTGGCCCTCAGTCAAGCTGCGGTCACACTAGGGTTTGAGAATGTGAAATTCTGTCGTTCTGTGCTGCGAAAAGGGACGGGATAAACAAGATGATTAGATATTTACAAAAGCGAGTGATTGTTCCATATTTAAAATTTACAATATGAATGGAAGTCTATGAGAAGAAAAGTCCAGTGTGGCCACAGATTAATGTGCAGGATATTTAAATGTTTGACACCTGTGCTATAAACCTGTGCATGTGTTGTTTATTTATTGAACCTTTTTGCTAGAATTGTATTCATATCTGCTGATTTGTGTAATTTTGTTATACATTTTCTGTTGTATACTTGTTTGCTGCCAAAACAATAAAATACATTTGTCTGAAGAATTTATATGCTTTCTGTTTTTAATAACAGTTAAGAAAACTGATTAATTTTAGTAACACTACAATAACTGCATATGACATACCATTTATGCAGTATAATGCTGTAAATTGTAACACTACAGTCAGGTATAGTATAATAAACTGTCATGTACAGTATAATTAACTAATCAGTTTCCAGTTAGTTACCGCTACTGCTCTATTACAGTAATTTACTGGCAACACTTTGTCAGCTACTCACTGTAATGGTTCGGTTATAGTATTTAACTGTTTTTATTAAACAGTGTTGCCAGTATTCTACTGTACAACGCCTGGTAAGGTCTAACAGTGTGGTGCAAGTGCAGTTAAAGTGTCAGAGAGATGAATGAGTGTGTTTTCTACAGGTGGTTTGCCAAGCCCACTCACCTGTGTGAGGCACACTCAAAATTGCTTAATGTTTTGAGATTGTTGTGTGGTGAGGTGGAGAGGGCCGTAGTTTTTTGCACAGTAGAGTTAAGGTGACCACAGAAGCAATGGGTTTTTAGTTTGAATGAATATATTTCTTTAATATATCTGTTTTTTGTCCTAGCCCACTGGATGGAAACACCTTTTTTTCTTTTTGTTGAATTTTAAATGCATTTAAATAGATTCTCAGTTATTTTCAGTTTGTCTGTTAAGTACATAAAGGCTGACTAAAACAACAGGTAAACAGTCAATTTTGTTAAAATGCTGATGTAGACAAATCAAGGATAAGGACAAAAACACTTTGAGGTTTGAAGTAAGAAATATATTGATAATAATAATGCTCATTTTGTGTTTGTTTTAAAACATTTTAAGTACAAGGTAATCTCTAGATATCAGAGAGACATAATCTGTGCATTTAAAATCAGTTTTTGGTGCTTTTTATGCGATTGCATGTGATTTTTTTAAAGCATTGTCATCACCCATCACAGGAAATATCTGTTCACAATGTAAGTTTACGTCTAATTATTCAGGTGTGTCGATCATTATTATGGATATATAAACAGAACCCATTGCACTGTGTACAGTATCAACTAAATATTTTTCCAGCATCCCACCACCTCCCATTATCCTAAAAAGTCTTTTCAGAAGTACACTAATAGAGGGTTTGAATTTTTAGCTTAAGTTGAGCCCCAAGTCTCCTTTGAAGACAGGAGGGGAGCCTTCTTTGAGGACATTCAATTACCATTATCTATTCATGACTGAATGAGCAGGCAAATTCATGTAAATAATGTCTGTAAACCTTATTGTAAAGTGTACAAAACAACCAAGAGTGAGAAATACTGAATGTTATAGTAAAATGTTGTAACATTAAAGCAGATTCCACAGTTTATATACTTGCAGAGAGGATGTTTACTTTGTTTACATCACAAAAAATATTCAAATAATCATTCATCAAACATTCTTGTGAAAGTGTAGAAAATAAATAATTTCTTATTCATCCTTGATGTATTTCTGGATCCAGGAAAGAATGTCCTCATAAGTATCAATGGAAAAAGTTCCGTCTGGATTGATGGGAACAGCAACGAGGAGAGGAATATCTCTTTTTGACATTGTGATCTAGAAAAACAGTAACACAAAGAGTTAGTTGTATTTTCTCACTATATCTCTGAGTGAGTCATAATCTAGAGGAAAACTGTTTCACCTCTGGAATCCTAGCAATGACGTTAAAGGACTTCTGAGATGGCAAGGCTGCAGTCAGTTCAATCTCATTCTCGCTGTTTGTTGCTCTTTCAAACCTGAATCCTGTGTCGTAAGCTGCCTTAAGGATGTGCTTACACAGCCTAATTGGGAGGTGAATAACAGAGAAGAGCAGATGATCAAATCAGGTACATTTTCTACACTATAGATTTGTTGTTCAGTGCTGATAATCATTACTTTTTGGCATAGGTGGTGACAATTATTGGCAGTCTCTCCCATTCCACTTCTAGACGTGCAGCAGGGAATTCACCCAGGACACCAGCTTCAGCTTTAGCATAGACTGCATACTGTTTGCACTCCGCACCCCAAGAAAACTTGCCCTGAAAAGAACATTTGAGTTCATAACATGGTATTGAAGTTGAGGGGAAAAAAATGACAGTCTTGTTCCAGTTCCATGTTCTCGTCTTACAGTGACTTTGTGCTTGCTCAGCAGAGCACCATCAGCACAGATCTTCCTGTTGTCATTTTCAGCAATGGAGGAAGCTATGAGTTGCACTCTTGCAGTTGGTTTGTCAAAGTAAGCAGCCAGTTGGTAGCCCAGAAGCTTCTGGTCAGCTCTAACAGCACGGGCGATGATAGCAAAAACAGGTGGAATATCATCTCCGAGGAACCTATTCTGAAAGGATAAAACATAAATAAAACATGAAATTGGGCATATTTCATATTTGGATTTGCTTCATGGGCAAAGAGCTGAGACTAACCTGTTTCTGCATTTGCTCAAAGCTAGCTGCAGCACTTCTACTGCTAGTATCCTTAGTGGCACTATGGTGTGCCAAGTACTGCAAGCAAAACATTTTAAGTTTTGAAACAAAAAAATAAGTAATTATAGTTGTAATAAATTTTTTAATGGTTACCCGATCTTTGTGGAATTTCCTGAAAGGCTCCATGATGGTGGCAGTCTGAAAATTCATATAAAAACAAAGAAATTAAATTATGAAATTATTACATATTGGCTACTTAAAAAAACACACAACTGTCAATTTTTTACCTTAGACATACGAGAGCTGGACATGGAGGAGCTTGAGCTTGAACTTGAGCTTGAGCTGCTGCTGTGACTGTTGCGGCTGCTGCTGCTGCTGCTTTCAGAAGAGACAGGTGCATTCTTAGCTTCAGTGTCCAGGATTTCCCTCAGTTTCAACAAGAAAGCCTGTCCTTCAGGAGAATCATCATCAATGATGTTGATTTGCTTAACAAGCCTCTCAGCAGCTCTAGGACCAACTTGAACTTCAAACTCCAGTTTTTCAACTGCAGGACCTTCAGCTACAGCCAGAATGACAAACAATTAATAATTGATTTATTTGAAAAAGTTTTATCAATGTTATAGTCTATCTTCTCACCTCTTGCCACTGCAACACGGGCTGAGTGCTGTCCAATGATGTAGAACAGAGAAGAATTTCTGATAAACGCAGCATTGTGAGAGTGCACCTCCACACATCCCTTAATTTGAATGTATGGGCAGGAATAACAGAGGGTCCTGTCAAATGGAGCAGGAGCTCTCACTGAAGCATCAGGTGACATCTCAGATGACTGAAAAAGTAATCAAATGATATCTCTCCACCATGGAGTTTGAAGCAAACGTCTGAATGTTTCCATATGTCTATTTGTGCATTCAAAGCTTACCAAATCACCAGCATAAGATGCCTGGGAGTTTTGCAGAGACAATTCAGGTACCAGGGGAACAGACCTTTCAGCACTGTGATCTTCAATGTTTCTGACCACGGCAAGAGTCTCAAAGCTGTCAAAGCAGGAACAGTTAATTATGTTTCACAAAACAGTATTCATAACAAAATGTTTACAGAAATGTCATTACCTTGCAGAAGCAATGTGTTCTGGAAGTTCAACAGGCCTTGTAGTTGCCCTTGAGAATGTCTGCTCTTGCTGCCACTTTTCCAGGGGCAATTGTACGGATCTTTCCTCTCGCCATAACAGCAGCTTGGATGAAGGCAGTGTTAACTCCCATCACAGCAAATGTCTGGAGAGCAACACTGTAATAAAAATAAGAAAGATTGTTTAAAAAATGTTAATGTGTACATTAAATCTCAACTCAGTGGATGTAGCTGCAAAATTGTACCTTGGTCTAGCTTCAGCTTGGAACTGAACATCAGTCTTCTTCAGTTGCTCAAGAGTCATGGACTCCAATTTATCAGGGAGAGCAGGTGTAATGGTGGCCTGAACTTAAATGGTAAACAGAACAACATCAAACCTATAAAGTGACCCTCCTATATCTAAATAAAGGATATAGAAATTTTGAGACAAAAATTTACCATTGACACTTGCAGCAGCAACAGCAGCAGTGTACCAACTGAACTCCATGGGCACTCCAACTGCAGTTGGCAAGATACGACGCACTTCAGCTGCCAGCAGAGGTTTGGCATACTGGAATGCAATTCCTTCCTGCAAAGCTTTAAGAGCCTCCTTCAGCAGTGCACGTGGTTTGGGTCCAGTAACCATCTAAGGATAGTGTTTATTAGAAGCCTAAATCTAATTGTAGGCACCAATAGAATTCAACGAGTTCAAGACTGTCAATATCAAGCATATGGTTACTACACTACAATACCGGTATTGCTTCTTCAATGATGGTTTTGTCAAAGTTGACGTAAGCCACTTCTTGTCCAAATACTTTGACATAGGCTGAAGCAAGGGGTCTATCGGTTGGCAGGGACTTCCAGTTTGTGAGCTTGAAGAGACAGAAGTCATGTATATTTATCCTATTTCATGTTTATTTATTATAAAAGTGTAAAATTATGTGATATGCCAGACATGAACACTTACTGCCTTCAGGGTGCGCTTAATCTTTGTGATACGGTCAACACTTTCATCTGCAGCAGAAGATTTTAGAAGAGCCTCATGGATTCCTCCAGTTCTCACACCAAACTGTTTAAAATGAGCAATTTAGTAGATACATTTTAAGATACAGTTAGATACATTTTAAAACAAATTTAAACTGTAATTCAGATATCTAGAAAAGAATTCTTATATGGCTCACCTCAATAACATCAGCAGCAGCTCCAGCCAAGTAGGTACGTGCTTTAGCTACAACTGTTCTGGGTAGGATGGTAGCGGCATCATTGATCATGTAGGCACTACCAGCAGCCCCAATCATAAGTGGAGCTTCATGGACAAAGAATACATTTGCAGTGTTTTATGTCAGAAGACATTTTTCTTCATTTAAAGAATCATCAGATACTTTTTCTTAACTTTAAGAAATTTGAAAGTCTTACTATGATAATAGTCCATCTGAAATGCTCTGCTGTAACGGTAGTTAAGTCTGTCCAGCTTGCGGTTCATAAGCTTGATGGCAACATTAGCTGCTCCAGCACTGAAAATGAATAATCAGGATTACCTCTAGCTTTTGCTAGTTTTATAACATGCAAAATGAAGCATGAAACTAAAATAAATGAGAAGTGATTTGTTTTTCTTACACAGATGCCATATCAGGAGCAGTGATTCTGGTCAAGGACTTGATGTGGGAATAGGCAAAGCTTGCAACATGCATGTTTGGCTCAGTCCTCAAAGCTCCAGCAAGACTGGAGATGAGAGCCACTGAGGGTTCAGCCTCAAACAGCACAATACAAGCAACCATGCGCACCTCTGGGTGGAGTGCCCTGTCCAACACAAGCTGTAGGGCAATAGGCTGAACCTGAGAGAAGAAACAATGTTGGTTTATTGGAAGTAAACATACATATCAATTACAGAAGGTCATCTCTACAATGCCTGACTGTTACCAGTTTGGGCTCTTTCTTGGCAATGTTCCTCAGGGCCAAGATTGCATCAACCTGGACTCTAATGGGCAGAGCATTAGCTGCCGTTCTCAGTCCAGGTAGGAGCTTCATGATGGGTTTAAGACTTGAAGGATGACCAGCATTGCCCATAACTTTCAGAGCCAAAGTGATTTCAGGCATGTCATTCTTAGCAATGGCCTCTGCGGTAATCTCGTGGATGGGCTGAGGAGTTTGATACACATATATTTAGACTTTTAGAATTTTAAAGAGCAAGTCCATGGTATAAATTATGAGGTGACTAGATGGGTTTACCTTGAGGAGCTCGGCAGGACAAGATGGAACTGCAACACAGTGCTTGGCAATCAGGGAACCATATCCAAGCATGACAACTTCACGCAGTGCTGGTATTGTGGTGAATTTCTCATGCATTGCCAAACTCTGTTCACCAGGATACAAAAATTATTATTTTTGTGCAAGCCCTTTGAATACATTTTGATTAATGTTGAGTTTATTTGAAGGACAGCACTTAGTTAGATATACCCACAGATGTCATTTGGATGGTTTCAAGATCAGCAGTGACCATTTGCAGAGCAATCACAAGAGTCTGAATAAACTCAGGAGTGGTAAATTCACCAGCTAGAAACTTTTCCTTGATGAATTTTATAATGACTGGTGTGCCAACAGCAGGGAGAGCATCCAGAAGCCAGCGCCTAATACATTTAGTGTTTAAAATACATACACAATAAAAACTGAACTACATTTTCATCAAATTTATTGGTCAAAAAATGTACCTGTAAACTGGTTTGTCCTTGAACTGAGCCCAGATAGCCTCAAATTTGTCCAAGGTGGAAAGACGCAAGAGCTGGACAAGCTGAACAAACTTAAGTGGAGCATCATCATGGACCATGTCTTTATTGTTTGCAACCAAGTGCTTCAGCACCTCAACAATCTAGGAAGATTAGGGGAAATGCTCAATTGTCGTTTTTTTTCATGTATCAAATTATTTGACTCAGAAAGGTTTTTATAGAATAAATTATACCTGGGCTGTTGCATCACTGATCTTCATGAGTTGAATAGGGGTCTGAAGAATCTCAGTGGCAAACTCATACTGCAAGGATCCACGGGCCATGTAATCAGCTTTGATTGGAACGACAGGGGTCTTCTCAATCTCAACAAAAGCCAAGGTTTGTCTGAAACAAATCAATATTTCAGAAACTTTGACTTAATTTTTCTAGTTAATGAAATCGGTCTAGAATATTGTTACTTTGCATAATAAATGAGATCTCAATAATCACTCAATCATACTTTGCTTCCATCATTGCAGCACCATGGATCTCATTGAAGGGTGAGAACTGATACACTTCCTCAACTGTTGCCTCAGTGATCAATGCGCCATTGTCAGCTGGTTTCATGATGTAGTTATAAGTTGCCGTTTCAATCAGACTCTTGATTCTCTGTTGAAAGAATGGTAGATTATTTGAGTCTTGAAATGTGTAGTGGATAGATATTTGAATTCTATCAAGTGTTCATTATCCAGTCTTCATTACCTCTGTGCATTCAGCACACCTTTCAGTGTATGCCAAGCCAACATCTTTCATGATTCTCTCCTGGCAGTGGCTCAAATCCTTAGACTTGGTGACAATAATGTGGTTGGTTTTTGGATCCTCATTGATGACATAGTGGGTTCTGCACACTCCCTGAGTTCCAGCCTTCAAGAACAAGTCAAACAATAAGATTGCAGAGCTCAAAATACCTCAGAAATATCCTAAGGCGATTTCCTCACCTCTTGCAGCTCGTAGATGTTCTGGGTCTTCTTGAGGTTGAGCTGAAGGATGTTGAGGATACCTCTGTGCAAGTTCATAACTGTAGGAGAGACTCCAGCTGGGGCAAAAACCTTGCCAACCACACCATTAGCATACTCAAACTTGATGGGAATCTGAAGCTGAGCAGCCAGTGCTGAGGTGAGCTTAGTAGCAGGAACAAATGGGTCCTTGGGCCAAGTGCCAGCATACTCGTAGAGTAGAGGATCCATAAGCTGTAAGGGAATATGTCATTGCTTATAACAGCCAATGCTTATAAACACTTCTTTTTTTATATAAGCTTTTTTTTCAATTTGGAAGACCTACAATTTCCTCAGTTTAGAAAAGTCATTACCTTTATCAGGAAGGTGTTCTCTGTCATGGCACTGAGGAGAACCTTGCTGCTGATTTTAATACCTGCTCTGGCCAGACCTTCTTGAGGAAGACCTCCGAGGAGCAGAGCCTCATACTTGTACACATAGGTCTTATCATGGGCAAACTCAGGAACTGGAATGAGTTTTTCATTTTGTCAGAAACAATTCAATAGATGTACATTTCTATATCCAAATAACCAAATTGCTTTACTTACCAAGGTTCATCTGTTGACTCGCTGAAAGAAACAAAAGAATATCTTTTTAAAATCACTCTAAGTTGGGTTTTAGGAGTGTTTAATGTTGTTTTAAGAGCTTTTAAAAATACATTCGCATGAGAAATATTTTAGGAAAAGAATGGAAACTTTTAAAAAATGGAACTTACCCACGAGGGCTACAGTCAGGGCAAGCACAACAGCTCTCATGGCTGGTGGTTTGTGAAGACCTCTTCAAAGCATCAGACCTTTTATAGTGATTTCTTGCTGACACGAGTGTTACTTTGTAGGTGAATTTTTAACTGATGTGTTAGGTGTGTGTCAGAACCTATGTAATATGTTGTTTGGTTTGTTAGCTGATAACATTGATATCAGTGAGAGGTTAGGTTACCCTGGCCTTCACGTCATCCATTACATGTAGAGCAATATAATTTTATTTTCTTTAAAAGTTGAAATTGACCTAATACATAAATGCAACACTGGCTCATTGGAGATTTCTTCCCAGGGCTACATATTTGAGAACCGTATGCAGTGTACATTTTGACTATTTCAATTAAGTTACTGGGGCACATTTTCTCATATGTGCCTTTTTTGTAAATCCACCAGAGGCAACCATGTACATTTTTGCCAATTTCAATTTTTTTTTTGCAGGTGTCAGTGAGACAAAAGCTGGTTGTCTGGTCATGGATGTATCAGCTTGCTATCGACTGAACCATCCTTTCACCCCCTTCCCTAAACCCAACTAATACCACAATTTCACACTGCTTTTTTGTTTGTTTGATTTATTTTATGGAACCGTCCTCTACATCCCAAGTCTAGCGCTGTATGCTAATGCCATTCCATGTCTTTTAAGATAAGAACAATCTATTGTTTGCAAGAAACATTCAGAAATTAAAATCAGTAATTGCTTTAATGTTGAGGGTCACTGAATGAAAGGGATTTGCAGCCTTGAGGCCTGCACCATTTAGTTTGTTTGAACAACACAGTCTTATTTGCATTGACAGCAATATTTCACTGGAGATGACAGATGACTGTGTTGACAGATTTGGCATAAGGACATTACATTTAGGTTAGGTTACCCAGACCCATGTCATCAAAATTTGTAGGCAGTAATACTGAAAGAACAATGCCACAGTCTTTTGAAATATTTGAAATAATACCTTAAATTCTGTTAAATAATTTTTTAGACTGTAACCATGTTTAATATTATGATTTGCTTTTGGTACTTCTATGTCTCTTGAATGTATTCCACAGTGTATTCTGACCAGAGTAAGTGAGTGTACTGTCAAAAATTCCCACTCTGCTCTCAAATTGTTTTCTAATTGCTTCGTTCAGGGTTTTCTATCTCCTGCTACTGGCTCACTCCAAGATTTTTATTATTAGAAAATTTTGCAGACATTTACTTGAATATGCACTTAAAAAAAAAAAAAACATAAACATAAATCTTGCATTCAAACAATTAGACATTTGAAAAAAAAAATAATAACAAAAAAAAACATGCTTTCCCCCAACCAACCACCCACTAGTGCTATCCAACAATAAAAGTAGGTACTAAAGGCATAGTAAACATATTAATCACAAGTTTGTAAAAAGGAAATAAAAGGGGAACATTTTTTTTCAAATAACAAAACCTTGTCTATTAGGGTATATACTGTAAGTATATAGGGTATATAATAATAAGTATTATAGGGTATATAATATATAGGGTATATATTTTTTCCAGATGTAATGTACCACTTAACTCTGTCAGCCATAATTTAAGAGTTGGAACTTCTTTTTTCTTCCAAAGCAAAAGGATACGTTTTTTGGCAGAGATCAACCCATATGAAACAAACTGTTGTTGCACCCGTGTAAGTCTCAAAAATTCTACGGAGACTCCAAATATAATTAATATAGGATCTGGTTCAATCGGAATGTCTATTGTAACTGAAAAAACTAACTTGTTCTAGAAACTGTAATTTGGTACACATAACATAGGAATGAGACAGGTTGGAATCTTAAAAACTGACATTTGTCACACACTGGGGACACTTCTGGAAATATTTTATTCAATTTACACTTGGAATAATGAAGCCTCTGAAGCACTTTAATCTGAATGAGACAATGTTTTGCATTAATGGAACATCTGTGAACCAATTCAAGACTTTGTTCCCAAATTTCACTTGGAATTTCTACTGCAAGTTCTTCTTCCCAAGCAGATCTAATGTTCTCCATAGATGGACTTTTCATCTGTTCTAAACCATTGTAAAGCAAGGAAATGGTACTACCATCTCTTAGACATCTTTCCCGAAATGTGTCCAGATACATGGGTGACGCTGTGGCATATTTAGAAATGTTAGACTTCACAAAGTCTCTTATTTGAAGGTATCTAAAGAAGTGATTAGCAGAAATACTGTATTTCTCACACAGCTGCTGAAATGAAGCAAATTTTCCATCTACATATAAATTCCCTACTTTTTGTAATCCTACACTTTTCCAAAACTCAAATGCAATATCTAACATCGAAGGGCAAAAAGCGGGGTTAACTGAGATGGAGAGCAAAAACGACATTTGGGTGAATTTGAAATGAGTCTTTAACTGTTTCCAAATACGAACAGAATTATGAATGACAGGGTTACGAATATAAAATGAACTAGTTATACCTTTAGGTGATAAGAGTATTGCATTAATCGAATGTGGGAGACATTCCTCCTGCTCCAACAGAAACCAATTCTCTCCCACTGGAATAAAGTCTATCCATGAAGTCAGAGCCCTCTTGTCCCAGTTAATTTTATACCCTGAAAATGTACCATAGTACTATGTACCATAGTGATTAATCAAGTTAAGAATATTTGGAATGCTATTGTTGGGCTCAGAAATAAATAAAATTACGTCATCTGCGTATAATGCTAGTTTATTATCAGTACTTCTAGGTTTATAGCATTTAAATCCAGTATGTGTTCTAATAGCCTCCACTAAAGGCTCAATCGCTAATGTGAACAAAAGTGGTGACAGTGGACTCCCCTGTCGTGTACCTCTGTGTAATTCCATACTAGAAGATATTGTTCGATTTGTGAGAATTCTTGCACATGTTCTAGACCAGTGATTCCCAACATGTTTTTGCCTGAGACCACCTTTTTTCCACGGTAAATATTGTAAGGCACCTGTTAGAAATGCGTTGTTTTGTGTTTCTGTGTGTTTGATTTATTCTAGATTGAGGGCGTGCCTTCAGCACACCTGATGCTGGTCAGCACCCTTATTTAAACCCCAGCCGAGTTTGTCGGGGCTGCTGTTCATTCATTTGGCAGTTGGCCAGAGCTGCGCTCCAATTTGGGCATTATGCTTTGTTTCACATCCATACACTATCACTGACAACACTTACCACATCCATTCAATTGCTTTTCACACTGATTGAACATACTGATACTGATGTTTTGATTATATTATTTTCAATTGTGTTAAATAAATATCCTTATTGATTATACTTCGCCGTGTCGTCTCCCTCACTATGTTACATCCCTGAGCCAGGAGTAACAGCCCCCCTCCACATTTAATGATACAATCGCTCATAATTTTGCAGTAATGGCAAAAAATTTTGTTTTCAAACAAACTGTATGTTTATTACTATATCTAGATATGTTTATGCACAGATAATAGCCTAATGTTTCCCAGAGATGGATTGCAGCTGGAAGGGCATCCGCCGCGTAAAACATGTGCTGGATAAGTTGGTGGTTCATACCGCTGTGGCGACCCCGGATTAATAAACTTGTTCCTGGAGGGCTGGTGTCCTGCAGATTTTAGCTCCAACCCTAATCAAACACACCTGAACAAGCTAATCAAGGTCTTACTAGGTATTCTTGAAACAATCAAGCAGGTGTGCTGAGGCAAGTTGGAGCTAAACCCTGCAGGGACACCGGCCCTGCAGGACCGTGATTGGTGACCTCTGATGTAGACCCTTCACATTGAATGTAACAAATTTCAATGGTTTTAACATCTGTAATCAATAAAAAAACAACATATTAAAACCATATTGAACTCCATCCAGATTGAGCCAGACTCTCCACAGATTTGAAATATTGAAGTACCTCCAAAAAAAGTGAAAAAAGAAAGAAAAGAGAAGAAAAAAATGCAAGTATAAAACCATAACATAGCTACTGAACCAAAACTTTGCAGCAGCCAAGAGAAAAAACTGTTGAGAAACGATTAGCTCGTACTTAACTGTACTTTCCTAAACCAAAATTAAATCCCAACCAAGAGCTCACCTTGCACAATAAAAAAAGCACTGATATGAGCAAAAGTCACTGGTAAAGAATATTGTCCAAAAGTATTGTCCCGAATATTTAGTGTTATTGGTCAATGAGAGGGTCAATACCACTTTTAGTCTGTTGTCATGTAAAATCCTGGTTCCCTCAAAAAATAACACAATAAATCCGTCAGGGCCATTGCAAAATCACATTCGTCCCCCGGAGAGGAGCAAATACACTGCGAACGTTACTCACTTAAGTTTCGACAAGTACTTTGATGGAGTTTCTAAGCTCTGACATTTGAGATATCAGCTCCTACTTGACAGTTCCGAAGATTTCACGAAACTCTTTTACTGCAGTGGCGAGAACAGCCAATGAACTTTCCACATCAGGGACGTAAGCTTCGGCCCCATTGTGTGGGGACTTTCTTTTAGTAGTATCGGCAGTCTTGTGCTCATCTTTCTTGGACTTTGGTCGACGCTCCATTATTCCACGTAGTTCACCAATGTCAGGTAACAACATTTACAATATTTGGACAGAGTTTCATTGCGTATTTAAAGTAATATTAAACAATTTCTCGGGAGCTCGCTTGATTATGTCCGCTTACCTCAGACGCATCACGTGACTCCGATTAATTTTTTTCTAAGCACGAACATATGTTACTGCAACGGCTCAAATCTGCCCCTACAAGTTCCAAGCGCTGTTTTTTGCGCTCTCGCTCTTTTGCCCCAAACATCACTGGGATATTTGGTGCAAAAGTGACTTGTGTATCTGCCAACCAAAACGTGGGCTCTCAGAGAAATTCGGCCAATCAGAAGGGGTTTCCTTGACCGTGTTTAGCCATAGAAAAGAGCTTGCGAGTGCGACAGAACGAGCAGGTAAACGATGACATCCTGAAAGCAGCAGTCCAGTTAAGGTACGTTTTCATTGCTTATTTTTAAAAAACCACTCATAGTTGAACAGTTTGTTGTTAGTTTAAATATAACTATGCTAGTGAATGGTATTCATAGCTAGGATAGCAGTCCTTGTTTTACGAAAGGTAACGTGGTTAGCTCCCTACTGTCAAGTTCACTATTCAGTCTTCCCCTATAAGACGACCCTGTAAATTAAACTATTTAATTCATATATTTCTTTTAGAAAAATGGCAGACCAGGGTGCGTCTTCGTAGGTGAGCAAAACCAATGCATTGAGTTGAAGTTGGTTTTAAAGTTGCACATTCTGACTTTCTCTTTAATAATATAATTTCAGAAAAAATTTATTTTCAATTACTACGAAGGGGAAACATTTTAGCAGCCAATAACTATCAAAATACAGAATTGTCCAGTCAATTAAATAGTGCTAATGTTTCTTTGAAGTCATACTTAAATGCAATTACAGACCGAATATTTAAAGTGCCATGGTAAACAATATAGGGACCATTAAAATGTTTAACTGTCAAATATAAAACCAACCTTACCTTAATAACCAATGCTAACATGTTTTTATGATTAATTTTACACTCGAAAAAAATTAAGATTTTACTAAACATTTTAGCCAAGAATGCATTGCTAGCTCACCCCAACACTTTCAATACTGATAAATGCGGACAATTAACTATATAAGTAAATCTACATGAATAGTAACTAGACAATGCATCTTATTTTCTTAATTTTCGGTTAAACAATGTAAATGCATTCATTATTGAAAGTATTATCATTATTTATTGAAAACAAACAGAAACATTAATATATTATTAAAAGATTGAATATGAGTTATCATGACAAACAAAAAATACAAGTCAACAACAAATGAAACCAAGCTTTATTTTAACAGAGATGTATTACAGACAGAAGCCCATGTTTTGCTGTATCTCCACGCAGCTGGGCCAGTTCTGCAGATGATCAGAGGGACTTCATCACATCCCTCACTGCTGCAGTCAGACTGAAACAGGACGGGGATACATGGCAGTCCATGCCCAAGATACCGATGATGAAGAGACCACAGCAACATCTGGCCCAGATGAGGACACAGAGGCGGGTGGACTGATGCAGGGTCTACACACATCAGCAATCAGAAAGCTGATGTAATCACTGTTTAAAAATACAATAACTAATAATAAATCGCAAGTGTAAAAGATGTGTTCTTAATTTCTGTACTGTACTCAATAAAAGCCTCCCTGTGACATAGAGACTAGAATAAATCACCTCTGTGATTTATATGCTCAAATAACATGTTGGTGTAGTTGCTGATGCAACACAAACCTTCCTCAATCGATCAACTATACTGATGCACAGATTAAACAAATGAGCCTTTATTCTCATTTATTAAACTTACATGCATCTAATTTAAACAGTACTGACAACAGTCAATTGACAACAGATTCTACATCAGCACAAATGCATCACTCACTCAGATATCTGTTTAGTCTTGTGATCTGCAATACTTCACATATTTTTTGTCAGACATTTGATAATAATCTTTTTGACTTACTTTATATGTGCTTACTGGAGACCCCAACATTACCATAGGCGGAGCATGTGTAAGGCTGGGGAAGGCTTAGCCTCCCCCTGGCCAGAGACCACGGAGATAGCGAGATATATCCAGCTGCAGAACCGCAGAACCACACACGTTTCAGGCACACACAATCTAGCACACACGATTTAGGCAAACCATATATGGTAACTTAACTCCTTAGCATTATCGCCACCTATTGAATTTCACAAATATGGTTTCCCATTTCAGTCATTATTATTATATCGTAACGATCATTTTTACATCTCTGCAGTTTCTGAACTCAAATTATGTAAATAAAAATAATTGGTTAAAGACACTTATGACTTTATTCGCGTGTCCACATACACAAAGAAAACCGTCAGACCGTCTAATTGTAGGATTGAGTGAAATAAACTAATTTTGGATCTTAATATTATCATACTTGGTTAAAATCGCTTTGTTGTAAAATATAAAAAGCAAACAATAATGTGTCACATTAAAATGAATTACTATAGTTAATCATTTAAGCAATATATAATATAGTTATAAACTGATTATCTTAACTGATTATCTGATTATAAATATATTTTACTAAACTGTCACAGCTGTTAGTTATATATATATATATATATATATATATATATATATTTACTTATTTATTTTTTAATCAATTATTAATAGTTAATTTCTATTGCTACATTTTGGTTTAAAAACAATATGTTGCTTACTATAAATTAAGCCTACTACAGTATTTAATGTGGGAAATCATCAATTAAAAAGTTATTAGAAAATTAAGCAAATACACACTATTAAATCGCTTGAGTAAAATATTAATATAGTGTTATACATTACATGTAAAAAGATTTTTATTACATATAAAGATGTATTATTGCCCATATTAACTTGCTATTATTTCCTTCATTATAAATGAATCCATTATATAAATTAAACCTGTCCAATTTAGATCTTTCAGCAAGGCCAGCAAACGAGTATCTGAGATATTTACTCTGTCAGATAATAATGACAGATCATTAGTGATGACTGACAGAAATCTGTTCAGTCTATTATATTGAATGGCGATCGGAAACAACGCTCCCCATTCGCCCGTCTCGATCGCAATATTTGTGAAATAAAGTAAAGTAAACACTATTGTTTATTGTGTACAATATTTTTTAACCACATATATCAAAATATATCGATGACGATGTCCAAGAAGACGTTAATAACCTTAACATCCGTCGTAACCATATATGGCTTGCCTAGATTGTGTGTGCCTAGAACTTGTGTGGTTCTGCGGGCCTGGAGCTGGATATTATTGGAGATAGCAGCAAAGAAAAAAACTGCATTGAAAACATGTAAAATTGTATGGCAGAATATGATGTTGATGATTAACAGAACACTTTAGTTTTTGTAAGTTTGTTCATCAAATTTAAAGCCCATCTCCGCACAAAAATGGAACTGTCCAACTCTGCACTGCACTGATAAGCGCTGTTTTTGACTGGAGTTGGCAGCAACTCTGAAAATGAAACCAAAAGTGCTGGCCAGTGGACTTTTCTGATTTGCTGGTCAATGACATTAATAAAATGACAAGTTATTAGTGAGTATCACGAGAGAGGTATAATAATATATTATTCTGGTTTAATTTGTTTTCAGCATTAAATGAAATGCCTTAATTTGGTCGTTGTAACGTAGTAGTCTAGCCTAGTGTAGTAATATTGTTTAGGCGATCATTTGGAGTACTCGTTTTACATTTCAAAGGTCTGAAAAATACAACAGGACATATGTTGATCTTATTTGCAGTGTTGGGGGAAAAGAAATAGTCCTACATGACAATCTAATGTCACTTAAAAAGTAGCTAAATGTGTTATTTAATTTTAAGGAAAGTAATGTGATTAATTATATGCACTTATTATTTATATGCATTTTTAATGAGTAGTTTTATGCTTATTACACTGCTTATTAAATTATTTACCTTTATTCTTCATAAATGGAAACGATTCAGTATACTTATTAATAATACATTTTATTTATAATGCGCTTTTCTCAGTCCCAAAGCGCTAACAGAGATACAAGGCAAACAAAGCAGAACAATAAAAACAGTCAAAAAACAGAAAGACCACATTAAAATATGAACGATTCAATACAATTGGATAATAAAATTAACAAAAATAATAAATCTAAGTTAAAAGCAACGGTAAAAAGGTGAGTCTTAAGAAGTTTTTTAAAACAGTCCAGAGAAACAGCATTCCTGATGCTGGTGGGTAGTCCATTCCATAACTTAGGCGCATTGTACGAAAAAGCACGACCACCCATAGTCTTCAGTTTACAGCGTGGCTGATACAGCAAGATTGCAGATGAAGAATGAAGACTGCTGGTGGGAGTGCCCAGAGTTACCAGGTCACAAATGTAGTCAGGTGCTAGCCCATGCACTGCTTTGTATGTTAAAATCAGAGTCTTAAAATCAATCTGTGATTTAACAGGAAGCCCGTGACGTTGCTGAAGTACAGGAGTGATATGGTGACGCGAGGAAGTATGTGTTAAAACCCGTGCAGCAGAATTTTGAATGTACTGTAAATGTCTCAGAGAGCTTGCTGGTAGGCCCCCGAAGAGTGAGTTACAGAAGTCAAGACGTGTTGTGATAAAGGCATGAATAAGCCTTTCCGCATCAGGCCGTGATAAAAAAAGTCTAATCCGCGCAATGTTATGTAGGTGAAAGAAGGCTACTTGTACTTTACTTTATTTCATCAAATGTAGGCCTATAGATTATTTGGTTGCATTTGAAATTTACATTTGAAACTACATTCTTCACTCGTCATCATTACTGATCTTTATGCTACTGGCGGATAATGATTTTGCATTTTAATTTTGCGAAGTGTTTTCTACAGGGGTGATTAATGCAGCATACTGTCACAAAGTCAAGATTTTTAATGATGTTTTCATTTGTATTTTGAAATAATATAAATCTAATCAAACAAACAATTACTCATGCTAGTTAATGGCTACTGGATGACCTTTACTCAATGGTTGCCTCTAATTTAATTGCCAATAACTTTACCACAGCCGGTGATAATGCAAATAAACACCTAGTTTATATTGTCATATTTTCATGGTCTTTTTTGTTGTCTCTAGTTCAATAAACAAAAAATCAGCATCCCAATCACAGCTTAAAAATGCTTATATTTATTGCTGAATTACAAAATCAGTTTTCGATTGGCCTCGTGACAAAGTGAATGATTTCGGATTCTTGACACATTTTTGCTATTTATTTATTTTTTGCAAAAGGGATTAATACTCAATGTCACTTGTTAAATCAATTACTATATTACCAGAGATCATTTGTTGAATATAGTTTGTTGATAGGCGGTGCTTTTGATGAAACCTCTTCTTGGTCGGTCACAAATCTTTTTAAATGCATCAGCGCATATCTTATCCTTACCCTGGAGTTTGTTCACCCTCCGCCTAGTGCAACAGTGATAGATATTATTTTCACAAACATCATGGAGAGTTGTTTAGAGAGTGGATTACTTTATAATGATATAACTGATCATTTACCAGTTTTTATTGTTTATCAATGTCAGTATAGAAGGTACGAGGATACTTGTTATTCTACATACAAAAGGTTATGGACAATTACAAATATGAATGCATTAAAAAGTGAATTAAAGAAACAAAATTGGAGAACAGTATATGAAGAGGTTGATAGTGATAGAGCATATAATACATTTTTAAATATTTTCGTTTCATTATACGATAACATTGCCCAATAGTACATTTTAATAATAAACAAAAGCAAATAATAAGTCCATGGATTACAAAAGGTTTATTAAATGCATGCAAAAAGAAAAATACAATTTACAGACAATTTATTGAGCATCGTACCCCAGAGGCTGAAAATAGATATAAAAAGTATAAGAATAAATTAGTTACTATTATTAGAAAAGGTAAAAAGCAATATTACAATAAAATATTAGATAATAATAGAAATAATTTGAAAGGCTTATGGAATATTTTCAATGAAATTATAAGAAATGGAACTGATAGTAAAAATTTAAGTTATCCTGAATATTTTATAGAAAATGACCATAAAATAAATAATAAAGAAGAAATAGTAAATTGTTTTAACAAATTCTTTACAAATGTGGGACCAGATTTGGTTAAAAATATCAATGATTTAGTAAAAACAGAAGGGGTGGCTATTGATTTGATTGAGAGAAATCCCAATTCTATTTTTATTAAAATAGTAGATAAAAAGGGAATTAATAGATATTGTAAAGAAATGTTAAAATAAATCGTCTATGGATTGGAATAATATTGATATGAATATAATTAAGAAAGTGATTGAAGACATTGTAGAACCATTAACCTATATTTGTAATAGATCTTTCCAATCTGGTAAATTTCCAAATAAAATGAAAATTGCAAAGGTAATTCCACTTTATAAATCTGGAAATAAACAATATTTTACAAATTATAGGCCAGTTTCAATACTATCTCAGTTTTCAAAAATTCTACAAAAACTCTTTGTTTGTTTGTTTGTTTGCTTAATAATTTCATAGAAACGCATAACCTTTTAGCTGATGAGCAATATGGTTTCAGGAAAAATAGATCAACATCTCTGGCATTAACAGAAATTATTGAGGAAATTACTAATAAGATAGATAAAAAGGAGAAGGTAGTTGGAATTTTTATAGATTTAAAGAAGGCATTTGATACAATAGATCATAATATATTGGTAAATAAATTAGAAAGGTATGGTATTAGAGGAGTAGCCTTGGACTGGATAAGCAGTTATTTAAAAAATAAATAAAAAATAAATAGGCAACAGTTCGTGGAAATTGGCAACCATAATTCGTCATATCTAAATGTAAAGTGTGGCATACCACAAGGGTCAGTTTTAGGTCCAATATTGTTTATAATTTATATTAATGATATGTGTAAGAGTTGTTTAAAGAGCCCATATTATACATGAAATAGGGTCATATTTAGGTTGTAAGTGTCTCCAACAACAGTCTAATATGCATGCAAGGTCAAAAAACACTTTGATGGTCTTATAATCTGCATTTATTTTTACCTAATTATCCCAGCGACTCCATATGAATCGTTCAGCGATGCATTTGTTCCCAAACCCCTCCTCAGCGCGAAGCTAATCTGCGCTAATTGGACCGATGACAGCCTGCTGCGATTGGTCGACACGGACAAGGCTTCAGCGCAAGAGTGAAATGCCCAGCTGCTAATCTACAATATAAAAGTAGTCACAGTGCACACACGCTTCATAGTGGATTTTGGCTGCCAGTGGGTGAATGTAAACACAGACGATGGACTAGAAAATACTGACGACTAACTATTTTATTGAGCAAAAGTCCAAGAACTGGCGAGGAGGTCACAGTCTTCTTGCTCTTTTCACACACACACATACACACACACACACGCACACACAGGGCCTGCGCGTCCATAGAGGACCGGCTGAATAGAGAGGGCGCGGCGCTCAGTTATATCCGCGCGTTACACACACGAGGAGACACACACACACACACAGAGGGCCGGCGCGTCCATAGAGGAGCGGCGCTCAGTTATATCCGCGAATAACCGTGCGTTACACACACGAGGAGACACAGACACACACACACACACACAGGGCCGGCGCGTCCATAGAGGAGCGGCGCTCAGTTATATCCGTGAATACCCGTGCGTTACACACACGAGGAGACACAGACACACACACACACACAGGGCCGGCGCGTCCATAGAGGAGCGGCGCTCAGTTATATCCGCGAATACCCGTGCGTTACACACACGAGGAGACAATAATATTGAGCTGAAATATTTTGAAACTTGTCCGTTGCATGTGTGTAAACAGCTGACGATCCGTAATCAAAGCGGCACGCGTCGCGTTTTTCAACGTGGCTTTACACGCGATATGAGAATATAAAGAGTTAACCTGATACAGTACACGCAGTTACAAGTAACAAAACACAACTAAATACATAATTTGCAAGCTAGAGTAAACGAGGCAATAATTTTAATCGCACTTACTTACACTTGTGAAATGGGGGTAGAAACTGATCCATGATGCACTGATCATGTTCTGACAGTCTAGACTGATCCTTCCTTTAACAACTGAAGAAGTCTTCTTTGAAAGCATATAGTTTTCAGAAGCACTCAGAACTGCTCAAGGCTGGGCTATATGCTGATGTTTCATCTTTGATTAGACTGTCAATAATATCCATCTGCACAGCGTGACTTCATTCGACGGTGTCTGTGTGTGTGTGAGACTTTTTTTCTGTTAGTGGGCGGGGCCGCAGGTTTCAAATCTCCCGGGTTTGCGCGTGCAACTACTTGTGTTTCGTAGCTGCGTCATCGCGAAACACCTAATGACTCGTTATCAAGACGACTCGTTTGAAGCACTATGAGTCGACTCTTTTATAGATGAATCAATAGTTTTAAACACTGTACACTTACAGATTTAAGCCTTAGCTGGATATTTCACTTCACTTAGAGCTATGTTACACACTACATGGAAAGGCATTTTCAAAAACCCATAATATGGGCTCTTTAAGTTTATTTTATTTGCAGATGATACGAGGATTTTTTGTTCTGGGCATAATTACCAAAACTTATAGAGTTGATTAATACAGAAATGAATAATTGAAATAATGGTTTGATGTAAACAAATTGTCATTAATATAAGTAAAACAAAGGTTATGTTATTTGGGAAATTAAAAAGCAGTTATAATATAGACTTACATATTGATAATGAAGTTATAGAAAGAGTATATGCAATTAAGTTTCTTGGTGTTGTACTGGATCATAAAACTAGTTGGAAACCGCAAATAAATAATGTGATATTAAAATTAGTCAAAACTGTAGCAATAGTGTATAAAGCTAGATTTATCCTGGACAATAAATCAATGTATTTATTATATAACACACTTATGTTGCCATATATGAGTTATTGTGTTGAAATATGGGGGAATACATATAAATCTAATTTACGATCCGTATGTACAACTCAGAAAAAAGCAATTAGACTCATAGAAAATGTGGGGTATTTGGAGCATACAAATTCTTTATTTTTTAAATTAAATTTTTCGAAGAACGACAAGGGGGATATAATCTGAGAGAAGAACTAAATTTTAAGAGGTTGAAAACAAGAACAACTTAAAAAAGTTTGTGTATGTCTGTCTGTGGTGTAAAACTATGGAACAGTCTAGATCTGACTCTCAAACAATGTCAGGATATTAATAAATTTAAAAAGTTGTATAAATATATATTATTAAAGGAACATAACGATGAAGGTGATTGAAAAGGTATAAAAAGAGAAAGGTATGACGAAATTTTAATTAATGGATATTTGCAGTACTAGGTTTTTTTTTTCTCTCTGGGTTTATGTTACAAGGTATTAAGGGTACAAATGGAACCAAACATATAGTTTGTCGGATATGCCAAAAGAATAGAATGTGTTCATGTGAAAGGAAGAGATAAGTAAAGGAAGTTTAAGTAATAGACGAATGATGTATGTGGTAATGGGGTGGGAAAATAATAAGCTTGTGCTTCATCCCACTCCATTTTCGACCATGTTGAAATGTATTTTTTGTTAATGATATTTTATGTATGATATTTTGTTCGAAAATAAATAAATCAAATCAAAAATCCTTAACCTGGAGTTTGTTCACCCTTCGCCTATGAAAATAACATAATCTACATTTACAGCAAAATAAAATAGGATATAATTCAAAATCTTTTTACACCCTCAGAAATTCTACAGGCACTGAACAGTAGCTCAACAAATGCGAGTTTAACACAAGGAACTGTCGTTGGTTTCTAATACTCACATTTCAAATTGACCGCGTCCTCTTCCTCCTTCAGGCCATATGCTGTGGCTTCCTGGAGTAGAAAGGTATCTGGCGTACTTTTTTATGGTTACTAAAGTTTCAAACATACTCCTTTGTTTGTGTATGTTTGCTCCTACTATGAAATAGTTATGCAGGCATTAGTTGCGGTGAATCTCGCGAAGGGTAGGGTTTCGGTTTCGAAGTTCAGCCGCCGCAGCTCTAGAGCGGTGATGTTACGCCCCATCTCCTGAATTTCTCTGAGAGCCCCACGTTTTGATTGGCAGATACACAAGTCACGTTTGCACAAATATCACAGTGATGTCTGGAGAAAAAGAGCGAGAGCGCGAAACGTAGATTTGCAAGTGAAAACAGCGCCTGAGACTCGTAGCGGCAGATTTGAGCTGTTGCAGTAACATTTGTGTTCGTGCTTAGTAAAAAATAAATCAGACGTTCTACAGATGTGCAAGTTTTGTCTGTGACTTCACATTTCTGGATGCAGGTGTGTGAATGTGTGTTGCGCCATATTCACTGCAACAACAGTAGCAAAGAACATTAGCGGATGAGTTTCTGTATTTGTGATTTGTCCGATGGGATTTGTGCACCTGCACTGAAGGATTTGAAAAGATGTAAATGTTGCGTTGTGCTTGTTGGAGAAAAAAAATACCTACACATTTGCTCTGCGAGTACAAATTTAATGATACACATGTGTGGCTATTTTTTACAACACTTTTACAGCTGCTTGAGAGTTTAGTATGAAGGTAGATCAGTAGCATTACTTGAGAGCTTACAAATGTAAATGTGAGCACTTGTGATAATAATATTTGTATGTGTAGGTTGAAATGTACACTCACAGCTCTGATGTGAACAGCTGAATCCTTCGATTTGCACACACACATAATAATCCAAACACTTGTGTTTTAAATTCGAAGTTGCAGATTAATAGATGTGTATTTGTAAAATGTCATTCACAAATACAAAATGATAGACACACGTGTGTGCTTCCAATTTACCTGTGCAGGTATTGCAGTTTCACTGTACAAGCACAAGTCGGCACTCACAACCTCTCAGATTTCTCTGTACATGTGCAAATCCACGAGCTCTAACATTTGCAACACATTTCGCGAGATTCCTGTTGCAGAACTACCTGTGAGACTTGAAGATCCAGAGGCGCGAGGAGCTGGGGGCGGGGCGCGGGTAAAGCCGTTTTATTGGCTGATGCTCGACCAATGAATGGCAACAGCCAACGTGGGTGCAAAAAATAATTTGAACGATTATTTTACTATTATTATTTAGTTTTTAAACTATTTTATAAAAAGATACCTTTTTATAACATTAAATTGACGAATATGTACATACCAGTAAAAGAGCAGCAAAGTCAGTTGATTGGCTAGAGCCAGCCAATGAAATGGGACGTTTTTGTACGTCAGCACACAGGGCAGCTCACGCTGTGTTGCCAACTTATGGCTCGTTTCCACTGACCCGGTACGGTACGGTTTGGTTCGGTTTGGTACGGGTCACCTTTATCAGGCTTGTGTTTCCACTAACAAGGGTACCCTTTTGGTGGGCGTGGTGTATGACAGAAAGTTTCAGTCGACGTCATTCTCGCTCGAGGAAATGTCTACAATAAAGCTGTACAGGTCACTTACATTTCATATGAGAAGCACTTCTCACAAAACAGATGCTTCATACACATAAATGCTTGTCTATAAATGTTTATTAGTAATTTTTCAATGAACATGAGTTGATTATAACTGCAGATCAATGACAGTGCGAAACAGCCTACTGTAAAGTCTGTAATTATATTAAATAACTAAATAAATGAACATATATAGACGCATACAGCCCCTTACAGTCTCCGAAATGTTACCAACTACAGAAGAAATACACACAGCAGACATTTTCGTCCGTATTTAGGTTCAAAAACAACACAAATTATAGCCTAGTCAGTGAAACCTCTTATCTGTGTCTGTAATCTTCAGCAGCACATGTAGCCTCTGTTAGACAGTAATTCCGTCAATCTGAGTTCATAATAGTCCAAAATGTGAAGATAATAAGTTAGTTATACATGGCATTTTGTTCATGTTTGCTGAAAAAATAATGTGCTCCTTTTTTTTCCGGCTTCTCCTTTGTTTCTTCACGCTTCACTCTCGCGTTTGTCAGTGTCTGACAGGATCGGGTTTTAAAAGCACATCAATAATCAAGCGCAGGTAATTACCATCAGCTCAAGAGGTTTGTTATTTCAGATATAATGTTAGAGACGCGCGCGAGCGCTAGCAAGAAAGCGAAAACCGCTCGCGCCTCAGACTGCCTCATAAAAAACTACGCGGCAACAGGGTAAATCTGCTCTTCTTCTTGGCTTTGTGGATGTTTATCAAGACGACGACAAGGTTTGTTTGAGCCCAGGTCGACCATGGCTCGTTATTATATGTATAAATCATTCCGCTGTAATGTCTCGGCTCATCGGCTGTGTTTTTCAAACATGGCGGGTTTTTTGTTTTCATTCTGGCTTGTTGCGTAAGCGAATGACGTATCTCTGTAAACCAATAGCGTTCAGCTGCGCGTCTAGCTCCGCCTTTTGGTACCCTTTCTCGTCTTTGGTACCCTTTCGAAAGGGTGCTGAAAAAGTGGTACGGTACGGTTCGGTTTGGTACGCTTTTTGACAGTGGAAACGGCTATAAAAGCGTACCAAACCAAACCGAACCGTACCGTACCACTCAGTGGAAACGGGCCATTAGGTACTTTTTTCAGACCCCCCTAGCGACACATTTTTTAAAAAGCGACTAGCGACAAATCTAGCGACTTTTTTGTGTGTTACTGGAGATTTTTATAGACTGTCATGGGACACATGCTGTACCGTCCCTACTCTTCTCAACGAGCTGCGGGTGATGCCGCCGGCCGGCCCCTCCCCCGCCTCAGAGCACTGACAGGCGGCCCAGCCAGTCCTCGTACAGCAGCATCTCCCACCTACAGCCTGAGAGCTGATCACCTATTGTGTAGATATTTCCCTTGTTCAGTTCAAACTGATTCTGCTTCTCCTTTATTTTAACAATTTAATTTGACCGTTAATTTTTCTTCTAGTTCACAATCACAGAGGTGATTTAAGAGAGTTTCAGAACTTGTCTGAGTTTATTACGTCTGAGAGGTTGCAAATTCACTACACATCTATATTGATATACTGTATTCAAACAGCAATACATTTAGTTAAATTGACATGCTTACATAAAGCGTAGTGCAAATATAAATACCCCTTTATTAACCATAGGCTGTTAAAAAGAAACGGTAGAACGCGATGACGTCACTAATATGCAAATGAACGTATGACGTTATCTAGCGACTTTTAGCGCCTTTTCGTTGAAAATGTTACAGCATTTTACATATATTAGAGTCTTCTTAAGTAATATTAAATAAGTGAAACGTTTTATACTGTGTTGAAATTAAAGCTTTAATTGTCATGTCAAGATGTTTAGAGGCAGCTACATATGTAGCAAGACAAAACACTGATTGAAATGATTACATTAATGTTCTGCTACTGTTCAAACCAAATAAAATATCAAGACAAATTGTTCTTTGAGTAATTTTGTTATTTCAATTACATATAACCAATGCTATGCATGTACTGCAGTGTAGCAATGTAAACATCTGCCCCAAAATTTTCTCATGGCTGCATTGGGTTCACAGCAACCTTTAGTTGATTAAGTTCCTCCAAGGTAAGTGGACAGTCAATTTCAGGAACCTGAATGCCAGAATTTGTGTCACTGTTGACAAGACCACTGCTTTCCCAGTCTATTTGTGGAATCTGTTAGAAATTGTAAATTAGTTATTTGAAAAAGTCTGAATAGAAAAAAAAAGATAAAAGCAAGTGCCTACCTCGTCACAGTCTTCTGAATGGTACTGCTGCCCAAGTTGCCACAGCTGATTAGGAGAGAGGTTGCCCTCAGATGAAATGGGATGGTTGTCCCATCCATCTGTAAATGTATTGAGATGGGCCTGGAGACGTGGGATGAAGGCATAGTGACAGCAGAAAATGTGAAGCCTGCTGGATAGATCAAGATGTCCATTCTCTTCCAGCTGGTGCAGAACATGGTAAAAGTGGGAGGTAACTGCAGTAAACACATCCCGCCACAATCGCTCGATTCTGTTTTAAGCAAACAAGTACAAAAAAAGGGATTTCAAAATACAAATGAATATTAGTGGTCAGCCCTAAAAATTAAAGCTCATGTATTAATCTCATATTTAGGAGAGGAAGGCTGCAAATTAAAGTTATTATAACAAATATAAAATGTCTGGTAAACATTTTGCGTTCACACAATGTGCCATATTGTAATTGCAAAAACATCTAATGTATAAACTGACACAACCGTATAATACAAACAAAGGTGAGTGATTAAAAACAACTATTATTGTCCTGGGTCTCTAGATTCCCTCTAAACCAGTAGACACCCTAAACGAACAGTGCATAAGGGTTTAATAAATAATGTAATATTAACCTCTGATTGTGAACACTTTTACCCGCGATAAGGCTACTTCTCCCTGTTCCACAGACAGAAAACATGAGGCAAGGCCACGTCTACGTTCTCCCCTCCATGGATCACCTCGGAACCCTGGGAGGAATTAAATAAAATAAAAAGTTGATTACAAATAATCTATCAGCATATATTGTTTGCATAACCCTTTCAGGTTTATATAGAATTATTTTTAAATCAGCTTAATATTCAAAGCTCTATTACTTGATGCAAACAAAAAAGCTTGTTCAAGTGAACAATTTTGTACCTCATTGGAAATCCAAACTTCTGAACCTGCCTCACGGAAAAAAGACAGTGTTGTCGACGCCAGATTGTTATTCGAGACACCAAGATACATATCTAAATTAAATAAATAATAGAATAACAGCATTATGAAATATAAACAAACATTACACCTGGTTCCAAATTTGTCAGCAATATATACCTAATTTTGTTTTGAAGTATTATGGCAAGTAAAAAAAATTCTCCATATGCTATGGATCCAAAACAATTTTTGAATCAGTGTCTTAATCTTTACCTTCCTGGAGAAGCCATCGATACCTCCAAATATCACGATGTTATACCTTGAATAATACATTTCTGTCACATATACTGAACTGAGAATACAGTACATAATAAATGTATGTGTATGCGTAACTTACCGTATAAACTTTTGGTTTGTGTCGATGTGCATTAGGGACTTTGGACTGGGGACAGAGTATGTCCTTCTAACCACACATCCTAAACTGTGACATCCTGGGAAACGATGCTTGCAGTGTCAACACGATGCATTGA
>NC_079456.1:23944754-23969754 GCF_903798145.1 Danio aesculapii | reverse complement strand
TTGCATTATGATCAAATATAAGTTTTTATTTTAGTTAACCAGCAATTTTATAGCATATATGAGATGTCTATGCACACAGAGGAGAAATGGTCATGTTCAACTGAGCCTGGTTTCTCTCGAGTTTTATTTTTCCTTCACTTTCGTCATTTGGTAAAGTTTGTTCCTCGCCACTGTCACCACTGGCTTGCTTGGTTTGGGACTTGTGGAGCTGCATATTGATGGATTTGCTCTTCAGTGTTTGGACTTTTAGCAGTGAAAATTAAACCACACTGAAGAGAACTAAACTCTGAAAACTGAACTGACACAGATTTGACCAGGGCCGGCGCGTCCATAGAGGCGACCTAGGCGGCCGCCTAGGGCGGCAAAATAGAGAGGGCGGCGTCCGCGACACCTCCCTCACCACCCGCGTCCTCAGTTATATCCGCAACCATGATGTTTGAAATTCTCTCTAATATGGTGAACTGCTGCTCAAGAAACATTTATTAATTTTAGCAGTGTTAAAAACTGTTGCTTCATGTTTTTGTGGAGACCACTGACACAGAATCTTTTTACCTTTACTCAGACTAACTAAATTAATATCAGAAACCTTGAAATTTAGAAAATAAATTGATCAAATACAAAATGACTTCAGATGAAATGAAAATAATAAATCTATTCATCAAATCTAATAATAATAAAATAATAACAAGAAAAAAAAATTATAGTAATAATAATAACATAAATAATAATAATAATGGCAATAATAATGGCAATAATAATAATAATAATAATAATAATAATAGCAATAATAATAAAAATAGTAATAATAATAATAATAATAATAATAATAATAATAGTAGTAGTAGTAATAATAATATTAATATTAATAATAATAAATGAATAATAATAGCAATAATAATAATAGTAATAATGACAATAATATTAATAATAATAGCAATAATAATAATAATAATAGTAATAATGATAATAATATTAATAATAATAATAAAAAAGTAATAACAGTAATAATAATAATAATAATAATAATAACAATAATAATAATAATAATAATAATAATAATAAAATAATAATAACAGTAATAACAGTAATAACAATAATAATAATAATAATAATAATAACAATAATAATAATAATAATAATAATAATAATAACAATAATAATAATAATAATAATAATAAAATAATAATAACAAAATAATAATAACAGTAATAACAATAATAATAATAATAATAATAATAATAATAATAATAATAATAACAACAATAATAATAATAATAATAATAATAATAATAATAATAATAATAATAATAATAATAATAACAATAATAATAATAATAAATAATAATAAAATAATAATAACAGTAATAACAGTAATAACAATAATAATAATAATAATAATAATAATAATAATAATAATAATAATAATAAAAATAATAATAATAATAAATAACACATTAAATAGTTCAACAGCAAAAGTAAAGGCATTTATAATAATAAAAAACAATATAATTTCTAAAAGATTCCACAAACATATAAAGCAGCCCAACAGTTTTCAACATTGATAATTAGAAGAATTCTAATAATTGATTGAGTACCAATAATAATTAAGCAGCAGATCATCATTTCACAATGATTCTCTGAAGAATCACATGTAACTAAATTTAGCTTGATTCACAGGAATAAATGATACTATAGTCATTAAATGATACCATACTCATTTTATAGTCATAAAATGTATTGATACTACTGAATTTAATAGTTTTTAATATATATTGCTAAAAAAACGCATCCCTGATGAGTCTTCTATTAAAAAAACCATGACAGACCTCAAAATGTCAAAACAATATTAATATACTTTAATAATATACTTAAAACCCTTACCTGCTCGCATTGTCGTCATTGTTATAACTGTCAGGATAGAGCATGTGTGGAGACGACTTCAGGTTTTGATACTAAAAAAAAGAAGGTTGAAACGTTAAACCACAGCTAACCTACAAAAGCAACACATTTCTGGAATATTTAAAACAAAAAAAACTTGAAAACTTTGTCCCCATTACAAAGCGACAACATTAATCCGCGTCTCCGCCGAAGGTGCCAGGTCTGCTAATCCCTTGGCTTTTATAACACACCTGTGCAACACGTTTAATTGGCAAATTAAAGAATTGAAGCATTATTGGGCACAGCTTCACGCGGCGGCGGCCCCAGGCTTTAGGGTTCGCCATTAACTAGCCGTCCACGACACGCAAACGCACACGCAAACGCGCCGCCACTCACTAAAGTAGGCCATAAACTGCCGTTTGCCACATTATCAAAGCACGCCACTAAACCGCTGAGCCTGAGGCGCGAGGAAAACGTCACGCTACGTTGCTAACCGGACGGATCAACTGGTCAAGGCTTGCTGTAATAGCTTGGGCGAAAATCTTGGGTATCGGTGCATGCAGAATGGGTTAACGGCCACCCTGTCCATAAAAATAGCTGAGAGATGCGTGTAGCGAACACTTTGCCATTGAAATAAACAGGAACACATGTTGGGCACTGATTGCCCCACTCGCTAGTAGCCGGCAGCTATAATGAAAGCGATTACGGGGGGTTCAGGCCTTGAATCCTCCAAAAGGCTTTAATGGATTCCTGTGTCAGGGCCATAAATCTGGCCGGCAAGCCACTTTGGCTTAAGTGAAGGGGTTTGGATGCACCTGCGGAACTGTGTCACATTCATTTGCTGTGTGTGTGTGTGTGTTTGTGTTTGCAGTTTTGTAGCCCCTTGAGTTGTGAAGCAGACTCCGCTGTTCAGAGAGACTGGCCTCTCTCTTGTGTTTTCTACAAGCAGAGGTGTTTATTAAAACAAGGTGAGCGCAGGATGGCAACACCAGGCCTGCATCTCAAACACCTTCTACTGAAACACACACACACAAATAGCAGACCTGTAACGCATACAAGAAAATACATGTGTTAAAAGTCATTTTATATGTTAGTCTTTCTAAAACTAACATTTATTGTCTATTCTTGAGTTATAACTAGGCCCACACGGAATCTGTGCACGCAGAATTCCACAGATTTTTCACAGAATTCCACAGATTTTTAGCCGATCATTAATTCTGTTTATTTGCTTGAGTAAATGTGTGTAAATCTATATTTATTTAGGTTTTTAATTAATTACAGAAACATTATTGACTAATATGAAAAGGTTCATCTGATTTATGTACAATGCAGTTTGTACAGTAATATTTTCTGTCTTTTAGTAGATCTATCATATGAGAGACTTGTTTTGTTTACCAAATAAAGTGAATCTAATTGGATTTGCATTGTAAACATTAAATAAAAGTTCAAAAGATATTATTTTTTATTTCACATATTAAGGTTTTAGTTATGAGACTCCCGAAATAATTCAGCAGAAATCCGCAGATTTTTACCAAAATTCTCCGCAGAAATAGCAAAAACATCCGCAGATTCCGTCTGGCCCTAGTTATAATTAGCTTTCTAGCAAGCAGTGGTGTAAAGTAACAAATTACAAATACTCAAATGACTGCAATGGAGTAGTTTTTCTCAGAAATTGTAATTTACTAAGTAGTTTTAAGAATGTGTACTTTTACTTTCCATTGAGTACATTTTAGTGCAGTGTTGGTACTTTCACTTCACTTTCCTTCAACCTGCAGTCACTACTTTATTTTTTCTTGACTATGGGGACTAGAAACCAGTCCTCTGTTTCCTGTCCAATCAAATCGCACAAAGAGGGTAAATCATGTCATAATAAACTACCTCAAGACATGGGCGATTTATAAATGCACCAAACTGTTTGTAAGTATTAAAAGTGTCCAAGAAGATGTCCAAAATCTTTACACGCATTGACCCAGAGACTGTTTAGATGAATGTCAATGCATCTAAACAGCCAGCAGGCACAAGACGTCTACATGACGTCAGATTGACGTTTTAGCTCAATGTTGTGGGGACGTTTTTGGACATGAAAATCGGTTTGTCGTCAGAACTCAATGTCAGGCCGACGTCAATGTCCAAAGTCCATTCTAAAAACAACCAAATATCACATCTAATGATGTTACAGCATGACATTGTGTGGACGTTACCACTATATTTATCAGACGTTGGATTTTGGTTGCCATACCTGACGCACTAATGCCAGTTTTTGACATCAATATGATTTAAGATGTTGGCTCGACGTTGCATTTTGGTCACTTTCTAACACAACCTAAAATCATCCAAATATCAACGTCATTTGACGTTGTTATTAGTGATCAAAATAACTTTGTCTTTAGATACTGGCTAAACATTGAATTTTTGTCATCTGACGTCATGACCTAACTCTATCTCAACAGATACTTTTACTCCACTTGCACTACATTTTTAAGCAAGTAATGGTACTTCTACTTGAGTATGATTTTTCAGCACTCTTTCCACCACTGCTACCAAGTTATGCTAAAGTATTGATAATTTTCTATTGTGTCCATTTCAAAGTCACTTTAGATTAAAGCATCTGTCAAATGTAAATGTAAAATGAGTATCCATAGTTGGTCTCTTAAATACTTTAAATACTCAAATTACTTTAATATTTGTGTATATACAGTGGAAGTCAGAATTATTCAACCTCCTGTGATTTTTTGTGTCTTACTCTGTGACTTATATTACTTATATAATACACATATTGTTAATAAACTTGTTTCTATAGATATATAACTAATAACTTTAGATGAATAGTTTTTTATTTGATTGCGTCATTTGAAATGCCTCATGTGATTGAAGCTCTTTCCCTGATTACATTTCGGTACACAGTGTTCTTTTGTCTGATTTACATTCAATTCTTTGCTTTAAATCAAACTTTGTAATGTTGTGGTTTAGTTTAAGACTGGTTAATATGGTTCATGGATCAATATGTTTTAACAGAGACTTAAAAAAAAAAAAATCCCGAGACAAAATTCTTACAAAGCAACACCGCTGACAATGTGGACATCACTAATGCACTCTACTGACCCAAGTCTAAACAAAAGGTCTATACTCTGGCTTTTACAGTACATGTGAAGTAGTAACATTAATGATAGCCTAATCAAATCAATAATTATGCTTCAAAATGCATAATAGATGATTTAAGGAAAGTAACAAAAGACAAAAGTTAGCCATCACTAAATTTCCATTAGTTCTCTCAACACATTTAGTCAGTTCTATGTAAAACCACAGGTTTATCATTAATTCTATAATTACAGAAACATTTGGTGTCCAAAGTCATGATTTTTTTTCATCTTTTTTTAAATTATAAAGTATATATATTTACATTCCTCATTGTAAAAAAACTAAAGATATTACAGACCATAACAATAATATATTATGCTGAAAAATTCTTATATAGTACGAAGGAACAAAATGCTGGATTCCACACAATTCCTACATGTTCTCCCAACACAAATCGGTTGGGAGCAGTTCACTCAATCGTTTTTACAAACTTAAGTGGATTCAAGAAAAAAACTATTATGTCCCCCCCACCCCCTCCCCCCAAACTTAAGTGGATTCAAGAAAAAACTGTTAAGTCCCCTACTTAATAACTAAGCAGTTTGAACAAGCAGCAAAAGTCATAAAAACCTTATTAAAATGTGCCCATAAAGAGAAAATATTGTCACTGTCCTTCACTGACTGATAAGGTCTGATGGACTTTGCAATTTGTGCTCGCTCTGAGAAAATGAAGCAAAAAATTTTGTAAATAGACAAAATGGACAGAATTAATTTTCAATTTGATTTCATGAAACTCCTAAAAATAACTTAGATTAAAATAACATAGTGACTGTGATTGAATGCAATTAACATATGTGCAGTATGTTTCACAATGAAGAATAACTTTTATCAAAAAAATGTAAAAAATAAAAATCACAATACATTTTTTTGAGAAGTTGAGAAGTTGAGAAGAAACCATTTACCATTCACCATTTACTCAGACTCAAGTGGTTCTAAACTGAAATTGTGCTCGATCACGTGGTTTCAGACTCTATCGGAATCGGATGTTACCTTCGTATCTGGATTCGACTATCGAATAATAATAATAACAATTTTATATATATATATATATATATATATATATATATATATATATATATATATATATATATATATATATATATATATATATAATAAGGAACATCCTGGATCTGTTTCCTCACTCTTCTTTATTCTTTTTTAATATATTATAGAAGTATCGGATTGGTTTCAGTACTGGTAGATACTCAAAATCAAATGACTCTGACTCGAGGGCAAAAAAAAAAAAATGATCAGGACATCCCTACTTTCATCTGTTGAACACATAAGCAGATATTCTGAAGGATGTTAGGGTTAAAAAAAGATCTATTGACGTCCTTAGTAGGAAAAAAAATTACTATGGACGATATCGGTATCACTTTATTTTGATGGTCCCTTTAACGCATTTTGCTACATTGGATCTACATGCCAAATTAATCTCATTAGATTTTAAGTAGATTGTTAGGTTGGGGTTAGGGTTAGTGTAAATTGACATGTACTTGCAAAGTACTAGCAGTATTAGCAGATATTAAGCAGACAGTCTAATAATACTCAAATGAGAACTATTTGGTGTGTAGTTGAATTGCAACTTTTAGTCAACAAAATGTGCAATAAGGACCATCAAAATAAAGTCTTCCCAAGATAGCAAAATCTCTTCTTTTGTGTTCAACAGATGAAAGAAAGTCCAACAATTTGGAAATTGGATGATGAGAAATTAATATTTTTGGGTGAACTATCCCTCTAAAAGAAAGTCAGTTCTTAAAGAGACAGTTCACCTAAAAATCAAAGCCCTGTTATCATTCACTCTATTTTTTAGTTCAACAGAAGAAGAAAAAAGAAGCTCAAACATTTGGAACCACTTGAGGGTGACTAAATGGAGAGTAAATCTTCACATATCCCTTTAACTTTACCATCGCTTCATTCTTTCCAAAGTGAGTGGTGTAACAAAGTCAAAGGCCAGGAAAAGAGTCAGGGTATGAAATAAAATAATAGCCACTGTTTCAAAACCGCCGATTTGGAAAACCAAACTGCCCATTGGCTTCTTTTACATGTACCCTAAATCACTCCGCTCCCGTTCAGATCCACGCGGAAAAACAGTCCGTCTTCAGTCGAAGCGACACACAGACATGGCGCTCTTCAACGGCGACTTGAAAACCGTTAAAACTTCATCTCTCTTGTCAGGGCGGGCCGCTTTAAGAGGAAAAAAAAACTCATCTTTTGCTTCGAGCGTGGCCAAGTTGTAAGAAGCGGCAACAGGGCTTTACATTGCAGCCAATCGTCTCGTCGATTTAATAGCCAGGCTTACATTATATATTTCATATGCTATTTCAGACCAGGCACTGATCTCATGCGCTTGGCAGGGAGCAGAAAAGGGAAGATATGCCTGGAAAATGCAAACAAAACCCCCTGCGCCTCCAAGCCAAAACTTAAGCCAGCGTCTGCTGAGCTATTCAAGCAGTTCGCCTTTAAACAAAGCCCAAGACCCTCCAACTGGCTCCAGCTAAAAGCAACTTTCCCAATATCAGAGAGTCTGGATGTTTTTTTTTTTATATATACACACGTGTCGTCTGTGAGCATCCAGTAGGTGGCACTTTGGTTACAGCCGAGAGGGTTTTTCTTTTTCTTCTTCTTCTTTTTTTTTTTTTGCGTCTCTGTCTCATGCAGATGTGCGGCTTGCAGCAAAACGTCCACCGGCCAAAAGCGCTTTCTCTCCATTTGTACGTCAATGTTTTTTGACACCCAACGAATCCATCTCCACGCTGGCAGTCCTCCAGACCTGCACAGTTTCACAAAAGCTCTCGCTGGGAGCTCGAGCTCACACGTTTGCACATTCGCCAATCCATACAACATCTATGAGGTGGCTAAATATAATTTCATCTTCAACAGACTTGAGACATCAAAACAATGCGAGTGGACTTTTTTCCCCCCAAAGATTAGAATGTGTTATTTAGCTTTATTTAAGCAATAATAAGGACTATAATACATGATTTATAGAAGATATCTGATCAGATGTCACTCAGTGTAATAGGTTAAAAGGGCATTTTTTGCAATAATTTGAAGACATGCTTAAAGACTATGTTTAAGGATGACAGAACAGCCCCAACATATGAAGTAATTCGTAGTGTTATCTTTTTAAATTCACTATGATATATGATTACATATTTCTTCTTATTATATATGCTAGTAATAATGCAAGTTGTTGAATGATGAGAGAACTTTTTCAGTCATATGTTATCTGAAACATTAATATCAGGTCCTTGCACTTCAAATCAAGTTTGGAAATCTTATTTAGCGTAGATGTCAAAATGGGACGCTACATCTTTAATTTACATACAAATTTAAAATTATTTCCAATATATAAAATCCATTTCACAGATTTTTGAGTACAAATTCATTTCCAGTATAGATTTACGCATCCCAATTGCTGCTTTATCAATCTGCATCTGTATATTTCAATTACAATTATTCTAATATGTCAAATAAAGAAATATATTTTGAACCTGACTTCAATGTTTAGATTTTTGTGTTAGAAACATATGCAAACTAGCACAGAGTTAATGAAATGAATGCCTTATTTGCATATTCAAACCTAACTGTAAATAAATCTGTAGCAGTAGTTAGCAGAAGTATGAAGAACGACTATTAGCTATACTCTAATATGTGATAGGTAAAAAAAAAAAAAGATAAGTTCATCCAATATTCAAATTTGTGGAAGAAATGAATGCAAATCAGCAAAAAGCTAATGAAATAATGCTCATTTGCATATTTAAATCAAACACTTAAAAATTCAGTAACCGAAGTATACTGATAACTATTAGCTGAACTCTAATATGGCATACAAAAATTATAATATGGTTCTGACTTCATCCAATTCGTTTCAATCATTCTAGAAATGTATGCTAATCAGCACAAAGTTAACAAAAGAATATCTAATTTCCATAATTAAACCTAACTATAAAACAAAACTCAGCAGAAGCGCAATCATCACTATCAGCTATACTCTAATATGTGATAGGTTCAAAAAAGAATTTATAAGTTCATCCAATATTCAAATTTGTGGAAGAAATGAATGCAAATCAGCAAAAAGTTAATGAAATAATTCCCATTTGCATATTTAAATCAAACACTTTTACATTTAAAAATTCAGTAACTGAAGTATATTAATAACCATTAGCTAAACTCTAATATGGTATACAAAAGTAATAATTTGGTTCTGACTTCATCCAATAATCTAAATGTTCCAATTGTTCTAGAAATGTATGAAAATAAGCACAAAGTTACTAAAAGAATGTCTAATTTCCATATTTAAATCTAACTATAAAACAAAAATCAGTAGCAGTACTTAGCGGAAATACGATGATAACTATCAGCTATACTCTAATATGGCATAGGTTCAAAATGTTTTCAATGGGTTCATCTAATATTCAAATTTGTGCCAGAAATGAATCCAAATCAGCAAAAAGTTAATGAAATAATGCTCATTTGCATATTTAAAACAAACATTTTTAACATTTAAAAATTCAGTAACTGAAGTATATTGATAACTATTAGCTAAACTCTAATATTGCATATGAAAATAATAATTTGGTTCATCCAATTCGTTCCAATTGTTCTAGAAATGAATGTAAATCAGCACAAAGTTAACAATAGAATGTCTAATTTCCATATTTAAACCTAACTATAAAACAAAAATCAGTAGCAGTACTTAACGGAAATACAATGATAACTATCAGCTATACTCTAAATTACACAATATTCAAATTTGTGCTAGAAATGAATACAAATCAGCAAAAAGTCAATAAAATAATGCTCATTTGCATATTTAAATCAAACATTTCTACAATGAAAAATTTAGTAACTGAAGTATATTGATAACTACACTGCAAAAAAATGATTCAAAGACGATTCCTTGGATTTACTTTTTTAAGGTAAGCAGTTGTAAACAATTTATTTGGGCTGAATTTAAACAAACACATAACGTTGAACATTACTAAATTAATTTTGTTTGTTTAAATTCAACACAATTGTTTGGTCAATTTTGCAGACATTTTTTTTCAGTGTATTAGCTCTAAAACGGCATACAAAAATTATAATTTGGCTCTGACTTCATCCAATAATCTAATTGTTCTAGAAATGTATGCAAATCAGCACAAAGTTCTAATGTATGCAAATAAGCTCATTTTGAATATATATATATATTTTTTTAAATCGACAGCAGAAGTATAGTGAAAACTAGCTGATTATCCCATCCCATTCACCACCAGCAACGTCTCACCAAGTTAAAGCTCGAATATTATTTTTAAAACCATCCACAAACAAACAAACAAACTCCAAACTATCTTCTCAAATCTGAATCCTCTTTTCTGGATACTCTGAATACATTTCCTCATGCATTGACGTCTCGAAGAGTGGACTGCTATCATGTTTACAGTGGTCACTGCTCAGGGCTCTATGTAAATGAAGGTGGAAGCCCATAAGCCGGAGCAGGAAGTGAGTATGAATTATACACAACTTGAACAGAGCTTTTTGGACTCTTTAATATGCAGCGCCGCTGAACTGGCCACGGCTATAGGGGATCCATCTGCCGGCTTCATCCAGTGTGTGTGTGTGTGTGTGTGTGCGATTCCCCAGAGGCTGTGTGCCACTCAGAGGAGATACACACACACATATATACACAGCTTCAGTGGGTGATAGAGATCAGCTCTTCTGTGCCCGAGGCTCTGCTACTGACACCCAGTCTGGCTTTCACAGGCCCCGAGGCTCGACCTGAAAACCAGCACCTCATACTGTACTGAGCCAGAGCCACAAAACACTGCTCAACTTCTCTCTCTCACTGCTGCGCTGCATTCCTCACACTGACCTGCACATCTGCATAGGGCTGTGCAATGTGACCATGTACACTGTAAAAAATGCCGGGTTCCACACAATCGATTTAAGGAGAGGAAGGAATTAAGTTAACTTGTAAAATGTTGGGTTCCACACAATCCCTTCATGTCATCCCAACACAAATCGATTAAGTTACCTTAATCATTTTGGCCAATTTAAATGAATTGAACATAAAACAATTATATTGTCTCACAAAAACACTTAAGAATTGTGTTATTTTAAATAAGTAGTTTGAATGAACAGGAAACGTAATTTTTTGAGTGTATTTTGATCATAAGGACACAATAAGAAGTCAATCGATTCATATTATGATCTATCGTTTATTGTGTCATTTGTTTATCTTAATACTTTTTTAAATGAGCGCAATATTACAAGCCATTTATTAGTCAAAAACTGATGATATTGCTGCTTGATTAAAATGCTTAATTAAAATGAGTTGAAACAACACAATTCTTGAGATTTTTTGGGGACAACTTTAGGACCCTATTTTAACGATCGAGGCGCAAAGTCTAAAGAGCATGGCACTAAAGTATGAGGGCATGTCTGAATTCACTTTTGCTATTTTAAGGACGGAAAAATATGGTTTGGCACATGGTCTAACAGGGTTGTGCTTGTTCTCTTAATGAGTTATGAGTGTGTTTTCAGCATAACGTGCATTAAACCAATAAGTCTCATCTCCCATTCCTTTTAAGAGTCAGTTGTGTCGTGCCATGGTGCATTTGCTATTTACTTGGCGGACTTTGTAAGTGGAAAAACTGAATCCTTCACTAGCGAGAAAAGTTAAACAGACCATCTGCAGTACAAGGATAAAGAACGAGCCTCCTCCATTTGGCATCTTTACTTTCTCTTTACTGTACTTTTACTCTTTACTTTCGTGAATAAGGAAACCTCGCACTCCACTGAGGACATCCTTTAGCCTACATATTTCGTTTGTTAAGCCCAAAGATTTGTTTCAAAACGATTTCAAAATTTAGTTCTAATTTCCAGCAAACGAATAAATGAACAATAATAATGAAATGTGGTCAAAAAAAAGAAAGAAAAAAGTTATATCCAAACACACGTCCTATTCTAATGCCCCATATGGTCCAAAACCTGACAGGTGGACAAATCTAAGCTTGTTTTTATTAAAATAAAAATAAATATAAATATAACATATAATAAATAATACTGCTAATAATAATAATAATAACATTATATAAAAGCAAGTTGTCATGAATAAACTGAAAAAAAGCCCCCTGAGATGAAAAGCATGGAGGCAGTGGTCTTTATATTTATGTAGAAAATAATAATTTTTGTAACATGTTAATCCTTTAATTATTTTTCATTTGTAAAGATTTTTGTGTATTGCTGGACATCCTGCATGTATTAAGTAATGTGTACACATTTAAGACGCACAACTAACATGCTCCACGCTAGACTTTATACCTGCTTTCAGTTGGTCAATTGCGCAGTCTATTTTATTTCTCATAATAGCAACGCTCCAACAATGCGCCTTAACACACCTCCATTCTAGACAGGCACACCCATGAGTTCACAAAATGGTGCAAATGGATTTGCTATTTAAACAATGTGGTGCAAAACGGGAAAATTAAGGTTGTGCTGGTCTGAATATCGCAACACATCACGCCAAACACGACTCGCATCTTATTGCGCGGCATGCTTTCAGACATGTTTATGTTCATTTTTAGTTAACACAATATCAGTGTTTTAATTGCTTAGGAGTTAAGAAATCTGTATTTCTTGGAAAAACTCTGATTTCCAAATACAACAAATGAAAACATTCGTTATTTCAACAAATTGCTATTTTCCAGGCAGTTGTGCTCTTAATGGCAGCAATTAGAGTGGTAGTATTTAAATTGGGAAGACATGTCATTGGAACTTATTGGAATTGAGGGAGTTTTAATCAAAGCCATACCTAATAAATCCAGAGAAACTTGGCAACATTGTGGTAATAAAATTATGGTAATGTTTTGCATTAAGCTTACAGTATTAACTAACATCAGCTAATCAGGAGCAATATATTTGCTACAGAATTTATAAATCATTGTTAATGTTAATATAAATATAAATTCTAGAATTAAGTGGAATTAATATAAACACTACCTGTTCATGCTTGTGTGTATAATTCTTACAAATATGAATTGAATTATTTAATAAATATATGGCTATAAAAATATATGTGTTATATTAGCATTTAATTTTTGTATAAAATTATTTATATGATCAATTTTATATTAAATTAAATAATTTTTTATAATTAAATAGTTTATTTGAAAATATTTTATATATTAAAAAATGTTTCTATAGAATTTCACATTGAGTAAGTGCAATTAACATTTGTTAAATAATTGCAGAGCAGGTTTCATCCCTCGTGTGTCTTCCTTCTCACATACCAACATTAATCCAACCTAAATCAATATTTCATATCCATTTATTTATTTAAAATGCGAAGCAATTTATTTGCATCAGGGTCTTGATTACCTCACTAAATCAAAAACCGGTGAAATACCGGAGATAAAAAAAGAGAAAAATCTACTAAATATTTTCATTAAATATAATCACATCCAAATTCATTCAGCAGCTAAATCTATTGTTATATCGTATTAAATAACCAGCATTTTCACCAGCAGTCCCACACTTTTATAACACCACTTACAGCATTTGTCTCTAATTATACGTCAGTACTTTTCTAGTTTTAATGATGTTGGTCATCCTGCCGCTGAACCTCTGTCACCTCCTGCTCTTTTGCTTTCTGTTAGACATAACGATGACTCGATTGATTTGTTCATTGATCACTAGGATGGTTTTTGTGGCTGTTGCGCACACAAATATGACAAGTTGGGGGGGGGGGGGGGTCTCGTCTGGGACAGTGTCACCTTAAAGCAATGCAGTGCAGGCAAAAACACAGCTCACATGAAGCTGCCTGTTTTAAGGTTTTGGCTTTTTATTGTGTTTTTTTTTTTTTTTTGTCAGTTTAGCACAAATAAAACCTTCCCAAATTCACTTTTAGGTGTTTCATTTGTTATATGTTGTCAAATTGTGTTTGTAAACTTCAATTAATCATACTTTTAAAGGTTGTATTCTCAAAACAAGTTGTCTCTTTATATATAGCTGTTTTTATTCACCTTTTTATGAGCATTTTGGAATATTGCATTAAAAACACCAAGATGCGCATACATTTAGAAAAAAAACACACATAAAAAATGTATTTCTTATTGTAACTATAGGTAGATGTAGAGACGAATAAACTTTTTATCCGATAATATCATTTATTCATTCATTTTCTTTTCAGCTTATTCCCTTTATAAATCAGGGGTCGTTACAGCAGAATAACCCGTTCACTCATCCAGCATATGTTTTACGCAGCCGATAGCATCAAATTATAAATGATTACAACATAAACCCGATAACATCAAATGCACATTTTAAAAAAAAGGACACTCATTTACCGAATAAATTCCAAAAAAAAAAAGTTGTGTGATGTTTTATTTTAACAGATCATGTGATGACAAAAATAGGTGCGATGGGGATGGCATTAATAGACAAACCAGCAGACTCACAACTTTATAAAACATTTCAAATGCTGTTTTGGAAATTGTAAAATCCCTTAGGCAAAGTGGTTCAGTGTTATTACGTCACGCCTCTAAAAGCCATCGTGCAATCATATCTTTCTTTTACCACCACAAATTCCGTTTTTATTTTTGATATTTAGTTTATCAAGAAGTGCTGATTTTGTTCTCCTTGACTCATTGGATGGAAACTGTGTTTTATTTGCAAACGTTTTATGCAATATTCTAGTTCTTTGAATGTAAACACAGCTTATCACCACTTCAGCAGCGCTTACAAACACCTAACTGCAGAGTTTATTCATATCTTTTTTTTTTTGACAATTTTTAGAAGTTAAAAAACTTATCTTTCAATATTTCTGACTCAAATATAAATTAATGACAAAGCAGAACAAGAATTTTAAATCTGGCTTCAGATTTTTGGGCTAAAAATGTATGCAAATTACCACATATTGAACCTAATTTGCATATCCGATCGACATTTTACTTGTTATACAATATAAATGTAATCAATCAACTATTTAAGTATGGTGATAATTATATTATATATAGTTTTTACCCTACTGACCTGCAGTGTCTTGCCTTTAGAAAAGCTCCTAATTGGAGGAGCTCCGTCTCCATACTTTTGACGCCATTCTCTCCTCATAAAGGATGCAGCTAATAGGCGTGTTAATGAAGGGCTGGATGGAAAGCCTGCAGGGTGATGGGGAGGATCAGGCCGGCTGTGGCTTTTGTCCAATGCCCTTCTAACACGGGCCACAGAGGTGTGAGCATGTAAGGGCAACAAGGGCTGGCTGTTGGTGCCGGAAGTGAGCTATTTTTACAGCTAATCAACACTTGCGCCATTCAGCTCTGCATTTCTGATCAGCATTCAGGTTGCTGAGTTGCAGTTGCTGAAAAGCGAGTGTTAAGCAAAGGACAATTTTAATGATACATGATGAGTGTGTGAGTGTGTGTGTGTGTGTGTCTGACTAGGCAATTTATGAACCGGTAGCTTTATTTTAAAATATTCAAACATGAGAGGTGACTACAGTCAGAAAGAATGCTTGTTAGAAAGTCTTACATTTTACTTTCTGGGTCTAACACAATAAAATAAATGTATTAAATAAAACTAAATACACTTTCACTTGACAGAGAACATTTTTAATAGTGTTAAACAGCTAAAAATATTTCAGTTTCAAGACAAGTGACAGTAAAAAGATTCTTAATGTTTTAAAAAAACATCTATTTTAAGTGCATCTTCCCACCCGCATCGAATGTTATCACTCGATTGAAAAAGTGTTATCAGTGGTTATCAGCTGATAGGTATGGGCCAGTAGGGGCCTTCTGTGCCTACTGGTAGGTTCAGAAGGCTGTTATCATCCACCCACATGGTTAATCAGCTATACTAATAGAGAAGACTCCAGATCCAGATCTGTTTTTACATTACTGTGACGGTTGGGTTTAAGGTAGGGGTAGACGTTAATAAAATACAAGTAACAGGAAATTTAAGAAATAATATAAATAATTCTCATTAACTTCCGGCCACAGCCATATGTGATCTATAGCTGATTAACCATGAGGATGGATGATAACAGCCAGAAGGCCCCTAATGGCCAATATCTATCAGCTGATAACCACTGATATTGCCCATTTAATTGAGTGATGATGACATTCGAATCAGCTGATCTTTAAGATGTGTGTTATTTTAGTATAAATAAGTAACTTTTTATTAACAGTTGATTTGAAACGTTCTAATATTTGTATTGCTTAATTTTAGTTTTAGGTTTTTGGCCAGTTAATGCTACTGACTGTGTGTCTTGGTCATTTATATCTCTACTTGTTTTATATTAAACAAATAGTTTATAATAATTTATTGTTTAATAACTTTATTGTTAATAATTTTTTTAATTATAGAAGTCAGCATATTACAATGACTTTTGAAGGATTATGTAACATTGTTAAGAATAAATTAATAATATACACTTAAAATATATTCAAATAGATAATTTCCATCAGAAAACATTTCAATACAACAGAATAAAAAAACAAACAAATACAAACTTAAAAATAGAAATACATAATCTTAGTTTATGCATGGGCAGAAAACGGTTTAAAATGATACAAATTTTAGGAAATTAAATATATCAATAAATGATCTATCAGAATCAATGTAGACTATTTCATGTTGCAAAGATTAACAAAATTACCTCAACATCTACTATATATAGAGAGAGAGAGAGAGTGAGAGGTTGAAGAAAAGTGCAGATCGATGCAGCAAGAGCATCATGGGAATTCCTGAGCGCACAGACTAGTGGTTATGGGCGTCAGTATAAGGGACAGAGAGGAAATGCTCATGTGTGTTTGCCTTTTTTGAGGATAAGAGGTGTGTTACAGTGCAAGGAGAGCAGAACCTACAGCAAACCAAGCCACAACTCTAGCTAGGATGCAAAGTCAAAGGACTACATTTAATACTTAATGAGCGCATATTATGGAAAACAGTATATTCATGGACGTATTAATATATGATATGCCTATTTAGTATTCAGGAATTTGACCTTTTTATAAACTACATAAATGTATGTGTGTGCGAGTTCAGTCTCTGAACAATCATAGTTCATGATTCACAGTTCATAGCTATGGAAAACCTGACAGGTCTCAGTTGATCTGATTCACTATGTTTATAAGGTATGTGCTTAAAGAGCACCTATGATTTAAATCATCTTTTGTAAGCTGTTTGGACAGAACTGTGTGCAGGTATAGTGTGTCCACAGTCATATTGTGCTGATATAAACACAATAAGTCTATTTTTTGAAATTTCCTACGTTAAAACAGGATCCAAATCCCTCCCATTTTGAGGCCCACCGCAACATGACGTAGGAGTATGGTTTCTCCGCCCACCGAATTGATTGACAGCCGCGTATTAACATGTCTCCGTAGTAACATGTATAATAATATCAACAAGAGAGGACGTGTGCAAAGCAGGGATTAAAAGATCTGTTCAGCTCTCTGTGATCATCAATCATCATCAAATGTGATCACGAATGAGTTTTACAAGTTTAAAACGTTTCTAAAACAGTGCGTGTTTGTAATGAATTACAGCGAATTTACCGTCTTTATCACCACAGCCGCATGCCAATACAACTATAAAAGAAGACTCTTCAATAACGGATTGTAGATGTTAAAACAGGTTTGTTTTGTACATTAACATACAGCAGTGGATATTAACATGCATCCTGTCACATTTGTATTCAAAAACAGTGCAATGGTTAACATGCGCACTGTGTGTGTGTGTGTGTGTGTGTGTGTGTGTGTGTGTGTGTGTGTGTGTGTGTGTGTGTGTGTGTGTGTGAACTTCGTAACGACATTGTGTTTGACTCATAGTTGCAACTCCACAACAAATACATCAAATAATCATTTGGTAAGTTCTTACTGTAGTATTTCTCACAAACGTTACGTGAGATCATGTCTGTCACTGTGCTGTTTATCTGACGCAGCCGAGGCGGAGATTTAGGCACACTCTGACAGGCACGTGGGAACGGTGGGTGGGGAGAACTAGCATTTAAGGCACAGGCCACAAAAAAGAGCTATAATGTGTTCAGAGCAGACAATTCCAACTTTCTAAAAGCTATAATAAATAATCTGAAGGGTGTTTTGAGCTGAAACTTTACAGACACATTCTGGACACACAAAAGACATATATTAAATCTTGAAAAAGGGGTAAAATAGGTGCCCTTTAAATAAAATGTTAATACTGATATTATTCCATGAATTTATGATAGCATTTCGTCCAAATCTACAATAAAAAAAACTATTGACATTTGCTTTCCCCTCTCAGAATATGACTGCTAGTCAAAATAACAAATGTTTTAATTTGTTGCGACAACGTTTTTCCACCAAATATTGAATTCTTAGCTCTCCTGAAGTTAAAATGTTTGTATTACATTTAGGGTTAGGGTTGTAACCTGTAAAATAAATACACATCACTTTTTTGTTATTTTATGCAAAAAAAAATCTCTAAATGAGATCTTTTTGATTCTAAATTTTAAAGAAATTACATAGTAGTAAAAGCAGGGATCCCAAACTGCTGGCCTGCGTGCCATTTACAGCCTGCCCTTCTCCTCGCTCCCGCCCGCAACTGACATCAAAAATATAACGATTCAGCCCGCCAAAACAGGTATTTTTGAACCACTAGCCACTTATGGTATTGACCTGCCACCTAGTCAACATTTAAAGTCCTGCAATTAGATTAGTTTTACTTTCGTTTTCTCAGTGTGCGGTCAAGAGTAACACACATGCCTTTTAATTCTGTGGCTGATTTAAATGTTGAAATAAGTGCTCTATTTACACTAAAGCTCTAGTTTTGTAAATATTCAAGGGTAGTTTGATTATTATCAGTTTTCTACCACTTGTATTTTGTTGTACAAACATGTCTTCATGGCTTACACCAATGGTCTCAAAATCAAATCCTGGAGGGCTGCAGCTCTGCATAGTTTAACTCCAACCACCTCCAACTCACACCTGCGTACTAGTCTCAAGTAGTCTTGAACACCTTGATTAGTTGGATCAGCTGTGTTTGATTAGGGTTGGAGCAAAACTGTGCAGAGCTGCGGCCCTCCAGGAATCGGGTTTGAGACCTATGACTTACACATTATGCTGGTGGTGTAACAAATATGATCAATTCGCAAATATTCGATTCAAATGGTCTCATTTATGAGATTTTCCTCACATGCTTATTAAGATTTGCATAAAAACTATGTACATTAGTAAAATAGAACTGCTAGTTGTATTGAACCTGTTAAAGTAAATGTGAATATGTACATACTTTTCCCCTCTTTCTTGTAGTTTTACAAAAAAAAAAAAGAAAGATATTGAGAAGAACAATTGCCAGTAAAGTCACTTAAGTTACCCAAACTTCTTTCGGCTGTTCTTACACTATTGGGACAATACAATTGGTTGGGACAGAATAATAATTATTATAACTTTTATTTGTAGAATTTTCATATGAATTTAAACTACCCCGTCAATATGTACAACAAGAAACAAAAAGCATCAATTATGTCAGTGTCCACTTTTTTCTTGTGCTTGTATGTTAAAACGGCCCTCCTATGAATTGTCAGTCACTGAAATGGAGCCCCACAGATTTGAGTTTGAGACCCCTGGTTTAAGGAATAAAACTATATTTATATTTTACTCAAACACAAATCTATAAAGCTGTAGGTCTTAGTCACAATAGCACTAATTAGAGGATATAAAACGCAAATTAACATACTAAAATATGGTTTTCAAGACAAACAAAAACAAAAAAAATGTTAAAAACTAAAGCATATAGCACTTTTAGCTAACAAACCTAGCAAAACCTCAGTCCAAAATGTGGTTTTCGTGAACCAACCGCGGCCTATTTGGGGTTTGGAAATGGAGGCAGGCCAGTGTATGGTATGAATCCAGGCCACCTCCCGCGTCCATGGGGGGGCTCACCGCTTCCCTGCCTGAGCTTGGCAACACATCACTGAATCGCACACGCAAAACACACACACTACACACGGCCGCTTTAGCCACAGCTGTCAATCACGCCGCCCCGCGTCGACTCGGACTTACTGGTGTGCAAATGGGCGCTTCTTTCAGGAGTTGGACTATGTGTGTGTGTGTGTGTGTGTGTGTGTGTATGTATGTGCTCACCGCTATCCTCTGAAGTCTCCTGGGCGAGAGGCTTTTAGTGCTGGTGGGAGAACCTTCACAGTATGGGCTTTCCTCCTCTTCAGTGTCCTGCCGGCAAGCCAAAAGACAAGAGAGAGAGAGAGCTGAGAAATGGAGCACAGTACTGGCTTAACATGTACACAGTTTTATCACAAGCAAGTCCAAGTTCCTTGAAAGATCTTGTTTAATGCAAAGGTGGAATAAAATCATTTTAATAGGAATATGTGTGGTCAGGAGTTCAGATTTCGATCCTGTTAGTCAGGCCATTTTGGTAAAATTTCTTCCAATGCTTTACTATTGGGATCTGCTTTTCATAGTCTAATGCTGGGTTCACACCAGACGTGAAGCACTGCATCACTTGCTCTCGATTACTCATGGGATGTTTTTTTTTTACCTCACATAACTTTTGCACTTATATGAAACCTATTTTGGTTTATATGAAAGGCAAAGGCCTCTAGATTATTTTACCAAAACAAAATATGATCATGTCTTGATTTTGAATTATTTAATTAGGACAGTAAGGGCTGACTTTGCTTAGAAAAAAGTCCTGTCATTTAACAGAAATAATGTACAGTATAGATTATAAAGTCATGGTGCAGTGGAAAACGAATTAATATCGTGTATGACTCCCATGAGCTTGGATGACTGCATCCACACATCTCTGCAATGACTCAAATAACTTATTAATAAAGTCATCTGGAATGGTAAAGAAAGCGTTCTTGCAGGACTCCCAGAGTTCATCAAGATTCTTTGAATTCATCTTCAATGCCTCCTCCTTCATCTTCCCCCAGATACTGTATGCTCAATAATGTTCATGTCTAGTGACTGGGCTGTCCAATCCTGGAGCACCTTGACCTTCTTTGCTTTCAGGAACTTTAATGTGAAGGCTTGTGATGATTGGGATGCAGTTCAACAGATGATTTATCAGAAAAAAAAATCTACCTTCTGCCACTTTTCCAAATGATCAACTAAAAGTCAAGTTATTATTTGTTGCTCTTAAAACTGGGATCGATGACAAGATATTTGTCAGGTAGTGTACAAAAGATATCACACCCAAAACTTAATATGTACCCCGATTTATTATGCACAATTTATAAGTGTGTTAAATAAGTTTTTAAAACTAAAAATTGAGAAACTATGTAATAATTGTTTAACTTATACACAGTTTTATAATGCAGAGAAACAAAAGGAAAAACAAAAGAAGATATTTTGAAGAATGTCTAGAATGGACAAAGAATATGGACTCCCAGAGTTCATCAAGATTCTTTAGATTCATCTTCAGTGCCTCCTCCTTCATCTTACCCCAAACATACTCAATAATGTTCATATCTGGTGACTGGGCTGGCCAATCCTGAAGCACCTTGACCTTATTTTTAGCATTATTTTTTCGGGGAAAACAAAAGAAGATATTTTGATGTATGTTCAAACTGACATCCATAGTACAAAAACATACTGCGGAAGTCCATGGCTACTAACATTCTTCAAAATATAACTTTTGTGTTGGACAAAAAAACTCAAACCAGTCTAAATCAAGTGGAGATGTAAATGTTTGGGTGAACTATCCCTTTAAGGTGCAGCAAATTTTAGAATTGTTCTGTGGAAACTGGAGGGCGGATTCAAGTCATTTAAATTATTTTTGCATAAGAGATTTCACTCATGTTCAGGCTTCAAATCATTGTATTGAACTCAATTAAGCGTGTGTTATTCAAAATACCTTTAATCCATGGTCTGTTGAAATACTTGATTCTGATTGGCTGAAAGTTGTGCAATGAAATTGTTTATTGCACAGGTAATTCCAGTAAGTTTTGATCGCAGTTCGAAAGAAATACACTACCCTCAAACTTTAGTAGTAACCATAGCAACAGTTTCCAGAGCCTTTATTTATCTGTGTAATCTTGAAGATGTCGATGGAGTTGGCAGGGAGCCGATGGGTATCAACCAACTCGCAAATATGCTCAAAAATATTTGCAAAATAGTCGCTAACACATGTTCTTATGAGCTATTAGATATGCCCATGGCATTTACATGCACACACACACAATCTATCTGCATGTGCCTGATTCAAAGCAGGTACTAGATGATCCAATTAGACTTCGTCATCTTCCAAGATGTGGTCAAATTTATAATTGATGATGAAATCAATTTATTGCAGAAAGAACTTTCTCAATCGTACTTTCTATGCAGATCTTTCTCGTGGTCAGATCAGTCATGCAAATTTCATCCATGAAACGTTTAATTCCTTTATTCCCTCTCTTAAGCATCATCTCCAAAATGTAAAAGCTAAGCCGAGAATTCGCGAACAAAACTTTCATAATATGCGTACAATTCAACAGTGTATGCTATTGGAAATGTTCTGCAACAAGCCGACTTGTGCTGCAGGAAACTGCATGATTATTTATACGAAAGCACATGCACACACGCCCAATAACTCCGACTCATTTGAGTCTTGTTCAAATCTGTTTTGCTTTAGCTGAAGCGGAGCCGACAGCAGCAGCGAACATCCAGCGTATCAACTGTGAGAGGTCTCGTCTCCTCTGGGCCGCCTTTCTGAGCTCCTGGTCTGACAGTTCACGCCACAATTGCCTTATCAAAGACATCAGTGTTATGGAAACATACATCTCGTTACATTAGCTTTGAAGAAATCACTCGCTCACTGATGAAATATGCAAAAAAATATGAAAGGTGGTGCCGGGGAAAGGGGGGGGTTGACATGACAGCCCATTGCCAGAGGCGCACTTGTTAGAAATGTACACTCCTGAACAAAGCGCTAAGCAGGTTTCACAAGCCATTTAAAACCCCGAGCGCGAGCCATGGGTGAAGCCACGTGATCCATCTTAAATAGTGTGAGGGCATGAGTCTGTGCGAGTGTGAATGTGAGAGACGGTGAGCTCTCACACAGCATTTTTAGGCTTTTGGAGGTGCTGTCGAATGCACAGGGACGGAGGGGGTTTGATAGGAAGAAGACTGGATAACTCACCTTTTGTGTAATCTTGTCCTTCATGTCGCGTATTTTCCGCTTCGCATGATCTTTGGCCTTTCAAAAAAAACAAAAGGAAATAGATTAATCAGTTGATGTAACACAAATATGGGGAGAAAATGATAATTAACCATGAAAAAAAACAGTTATTCAGATTTAGAGTTTTAGTAATGCACTGAAAGCAATAGTGTTTTAATTTAAGAAGAAGACTTTACTTTTAAACACCTTAATATAGATTATTTCAATGGGGTCATGCCACTGGCCCATGAACATTTCCTGCTTGTTATCAAACTATTTCATAACTGTACAAAAGACAATTCAATCGTAACAATGTTAAACCAGCTGTCATAACATTATTCATCAATATGTGGCTCTTGGATTCTTGTAAACTATAGAAATTACAAATGTAAAGCAGGAAGCACGTTGGGACCTTTGTTTTAGTTTACATCCCTCAAAATGATCTATGGTTTATTCTCCACTTAGTTTGAAGAGTTAGAAGCTGTGAGTTTTCCATCTTGCAGAAGAGTAGCACTCATACTTTTGGTGCTAGCAGCTTTATTAATAACTATAGTGCTCGTTGCTTAAATCAACGAGCCATCACTGTGCTAATGCCAGTTCAGACTCTCCCAGTGACTCTCCCATCACTTGAATCTTTCTTCTGAACAATAAAAGAAGATATTGTGAAGAATGTTGGAAACCAGTAACCATTGACTTCCATAGTATTTGATTTTCCTACTATGGAAATCAATGCTTCCAATTTAATTCGATTCAATAAACTTTATTGTCTATCCCACAGGGGTTAGAGAATTGTCTTTAGACATAGGCTCATACACAACAGCAAAACACACTTTCACAATTATTTAAAAAAAAATATATATATATCTAAAAACTAATGGCAGTGAGAATAAATGTTTTCTTTTTTGCTAAAGGGACTTTATATCGTCTACCAGACGGAAGTACCTTAAAGAAACCAGGTAAAGGACGGGAAGAGTCTTCCACAATAGTGGATTTTTTTTTTTTTTTGTCGCTGCTATAAATAAATCAGTGAGAGGTGTTTGTCAATTATTTTACTCACTAAGTTTACTAGCGTTTTATAACATTCTTCAAAATATCTTCTTTTGTGTTCAACAGAAAAAAGGAAACTTAAAGGTTTGGATCCACTTGAGGGTGAGTAAATATTAAGTAAATGTAATTTTAAAATCAATCAATCAATCAATCCATCCATCCATCCATCCATCCATCCATCCGAGTGTCCATCCATGCATCCATCCGAGTTTCAATCCATCCATCCATCCATCCATCCATCCATCCATCCATCCATCCATCTATCTATCTATCTATCTATCTATCTATCTATCTATCTATCTATCTATCTATCTATCTATCTATCTATCTATCTATCTATCTATCTATCTATCTATCTATCTATCTATCTATAATTTTTTAATATTTAATCCAAGGTTGATCTTACCATCTGAAAGTTCTTCACAACTGGTTTCGCCCTCTCCCGCTATGCAAAAGAGATCAGAATGTTTTTTGTCCAACACATCTCACATAAAATAAACACACATTTACTGTCACAAATCATTAACAGCTGAATAAACGCCTTGTTCCCTCAGTCAAAGCGTTTGTTTTGCCCTAAAGCGTTGAGAAACACCTTTGCCTGTTAAAAAAGCCTGGTCCCTTTATATGACGCTATGTGTGACGAAGCTCTTAGCGAATGGCGTGCTCTTGTCTGATTTCATCTATCGTCTACTTTCATCTACTTGATGATTGCTGCAAGGCTAACACGCTAAAACGCACTAAAGATGCTAGTGAATTCACCTCCCAAAGTCTTGACCGACATGACGCCGCTGCGGCCCTTTTACTTATGGATTTGTGTCAG